>NW_010128833.1:0-13994 GCF_000699245.1 Pterocles gutturalis | reverse complement strand
AGTTGTCTTGGCCAAAGAGGTCCTGGCAGCTGGCTGAGCTCGGTGGGTCTGCAAGCACATGGGTGGGGAGCAGAGGAGAATAAAAGCAAGTTACTGGGGGGTGTTTGGGCCCTTGATTCTGGACCACGAAATTAAAATATTTGTAAGTGAGTGAGTTGCCTAACTTCACTGCTGGCCCCTGTGGTATGCATTTGTTGGTTGCAGTTGTACCCTACTGCTTTTTTTCGTTCAAAGTGTGAAAATAAGTTTACGTTGCCCTTAAATTTTTCTGCAGCATTACTTTAGAAGTGTTTGCATGATGGTTATATAAAGGGGTTTTTCAGATGAATGAAAATTAACCCACTCTTAGAAGGTGGAGAGGGTGGTTCATTATCACTTTGTTGTCATTTCTTTGGCCACCACTTTAAACTGTAGCAATTAACATGCTCAAATAATGGTCAAAACATGTCCATTCTAGTGGATATTATAGAAAGTATTTCTTTAGTTGGGAGGGGGGGATAGAAATTTAATTTGTCTGTGGGGGAATGCTGTGTTTACCTGACTTGGAGCTCTGCTCAGACCCAGCATCTGCTAGAAGATTTTGATGTCCAGCATCTGCTTTATTCTTTTATAAACATTTTAAATGTTAACATAGGCGTGCCTACATCTGTACCTGTGTTTGAAGTTCATTAATTAGCCCATGAGTACTGCCTAACTACAGAGAGAAGTGAGATAACTAACAGTAACGTTGTTGGAAACAGGTTGGCTCAGCATTACTGATGTGCTGACACATTTCCCAATAAAAATAGTAGTTTATGGTTTGAAAAGAGAGATTTCTCTCCTGTGATTGTTTATTTTAAAATTAAGCACAAGCTTTTCTTGCTCTTGGAATATACTGCACTATGAGATAATTATTGCAGATTAAGTAATTTCATTTTACAGAATTGTTAATATACGTGCATGTGCAAGTGAATACTGAGTGTTATGAAACACTTGTGGTGTTCAGTTGTGTATGAGGAATATACAAATAGGAGATGGAGCCAAGCATCATATTGATTGTATTAATTAGAATTTATTTTAAAATATTATTTACTTATAAAATTTTCATTCCTTAAATGCCTCCTAGATGGCATCTTGTGTTTGCCTGCCTGCTTTGAAACTATGTGGTAAGCATTAATCGGCAGTGTGGAGATAATACAGCAATCTCATAAACAGTGAGTTGTTAAATAATCATATTTATGGTTGGATAACAGGATTGTATATGTCTGCTTGCCTGATATGGTTAGGAAATAATTGTGATTTTGTGATGATAAAGTTGCCATCTGCTTCATGGTCATGAGCAGCAAATAAGCTCAAGCCTTTTTCCAGCAATAATTCATTGAAATGTGAGTATGAGGAATCTGACCTCAGTGGTGGTTTTACTTGGAAGCAGCCAGTGGCGTTATCCTGCAGCACTGAGGAAAGCAGCGCCTTTGCTCTGAGCGAGCTGCTGGAGCTTATTCCATCTGTCATAGCGGGGTCTTTGGCCTGACACTTGTCAGTGAATGCCACCGTGCCAGTCACTTGTGGTGAGGCCCAGCTGCACAAAAGAGAGCAGGGAAATGCCAAGGCGGGCCCTGGTGACTAATGCAAGGAATCTGCTAAAACAGAATTTAAGACCAATTGAAATCAGACTTTTTGCATTATTCACGTGTGTATATATGTGTTCTATGTCAGTGTGATTGGAAACAGTTTACTGTATTTTAGGAAGTGATTGCAGAGGACATAGTGAAGAAGTAACACTGGTGTAATATGTCTTATTCCTTATAAAGTGTTAGTAGTACTCAGAAGCTTTTATTAGCAGCTGGGAGTGATGGAAGAAGCTGGAAGCACACGACTGCATGCCTCCCAGACAAAATAGAAATTAGTAATATAATTTGCTTGTTGTTTGAAGCAAAAGGAATGGGAAATATGTCTGTCTTAAAGAGTGATGACTCAGTCCGTTTTGGAACATACCTGAGTTTCCTTGGTTTTGCTTTTGTCTAGAACTGTAAGATTGGCAAAAGTTGCTGCTGTGTTGCAGAAAGCCTGTGAGCCAATAAGCTCAGTTCTTCCCAAACTTGTTAGGTGGCAGAAGCTCACAAGCGATGCTGATCTGACGTCACAGCAACTTACCCGCAGCACTCCTCTAGCAGCTGTGTAAGCTTCTTGGGGCTCTTGCACCAGCTTCTGCAGTGTAGACCTGGACTGACTAACTGCACCTAGAGGTGAGGACAGCCTGTTCCACATGCTTCCACATTTACTAGCACCTTTGTTTGGGTGACAGTGAGAGGGTTGACTGTCCTGGTGAATGGTGCTGTTGACTGAGTTGCTGAATTATGCTTTTGTGTTACATAGTTCTGGTTGAATTTAGAGACGTCAAATGAATGATTGCATAGATAGGGAGACTGTAAATGGCTTCTTTGAGTGGGAGAAGATGAGGCTGGTCCAAAAGGAACTATCTCATCCAGTTCTCTTCTTCAGGGATGTTTTTATCATCTTGAATGCGGTGGGGATTTGGGTGTATCCTCATATGGCCAGATAGGCTTAGGTGAGGTACAGAGACATGGGTCAAACTCCAGGAAATAGCAAAGCAGTCAAAGCCATGGGCATTCGGAAAATATTTTATAATTCTCATTTACCTTTTTTGTCCTTTTCTGACTGGGTTGGTTCTTTGTTTTATTGACTTTTTTTTTTCTTTTTAAAGTATCTTCTTAAAGTATGAGTACTTTTACCTGCTCCTTCTCTGGCACAACTTCCCTGTTATTCTTCTTGGTGATTTGGCTTGGTCCCTGACAGATAAGTGTCCATGCCTCATTATTTAAAAATGCAAGTTTAACATGTTTTATTATATTTACTATTTTAAGTATGGTTTATAAGTAGTCCCTTGTTTTTCGCCCATCTCATCTATCTTAACTAAGATGACAGAAGAGATCAGAGAACAGGTAGTTTTAAACAGATCATTGCTTCTTCACAGGACTTGTTCAGTAGGGCATCCTTTGGCTTATCATAGAAGCTTTTCTGTAACTCATCATTATTTATGAAGAGACATACTAATATTTATTCCCTGTAGGTGCGTTGCTTACTAATTGGACTTGTCACAGACTACAGGCCCTCAGCACTGTGTGTTGTAATTCTGTTGCTATTGTAGATATGTTAGGTTTTGGGTATGACTAGGTTATTTGGATACTAATTTTTCCAGCTATTGAATTGAGGAAAGGGGAGATTTGGGATCTCTGAGAAGCCAGTCAGCCTCTAAGATGACTTTGTTCTACCTATGATGCAAGCATATTTGCATGCCTGGCAACTAAAAGTCAAACAAATTGTCTGTTTGAGAAGAGGAGCTTTAAAAATCACACACTGCTATGGTCCTAAGGGAATCTTAAAACACAGGCAGAGACCGGCTATGAAAAGGAAAGGAAAAATTTGTGTCACTTTAAACAATAGACCTCTTTCATGTGGAGGACCTAGATGTCTCTTAATTACTAACTGGTGTAAAGGACTATTCATGCAGTTTTGCAGAAACAGCAAATTGACTGTCGAAGCTCCGATAAAGCAAAGCCTTGTGATGTCTCAAAGCATTCCAGTTGTAGACTCTAAGCTCTATTCCTTGCAGATAAGAAGGAGCGAAGAATACATCAAAGGCCTTACTCCCCTCACTAACAATGGACTTAGTCTTGCTCTTACAACAAAGTAGCAAACCCTTGCTGAGTAAGGCCCTGCCTCTGTAATAAACAAAGAGAAGGGGCTTGCGCCCACCACCTGAGGACTCCTGAGATGCTGACAGACTGATCAAGATGCCAACGCTCATCTCCAGGGATCCAAAGAGTGGTGAAAACTTTTCTCTCTCTTCTCTCCTTTTCCTTTCTTTTTCTCTTCAAGCATCTCTTGATATCTCTCTCCCTCTGGCACATATGGCAACACCTTGTAAGTTTTATGCCAGCTCCTTTTGGGGCTGTTTTAGCAGGTTTTCTGTAGGTTGTCTATTTTAGTACTGAAAAGTGATTGCAAGTGTTGCGAACGATTGCAGGTTAAGTGATTGCAAGTTTTACAAGAGGTTGCGGGTTTCTTAGTCTTGTTGGAGATTATGCTGTCGTTATCCCATTGCTGTAAGATTTGGTGTTGTTGGCGGTTGGTAATGTTGTCATGAATTGTCTTTACCGAGTAACTTGTTTTCTTTTATAATTCTGTTAAGTTTAATGCCAGCTCATTTTGGGGGCTTATTTAGTAGGTTTTAATGTAGATTGCTTATTTTAGTGGTGCTTATTACTAACCCTAGTAATATTGGTAGTTATGCTATTCTTACCCCATTGCTAAAAGATTTAGCATTATTAGTGGATGGTAAAATATTAATGTATTGTCTTTACCAAACTTTCCTTTTCCCTTGATTCTATTGTACACCCACATTTTCCCTTTTCCCTAAACAATTGTATGCATTAAAGTTATAAGCCAGTATGCAATTCTTTGGTGCCATCTCACCTTAATTTGCCCCAAGGGAATATATATAGAACCTCCGCGAACCCCACTCGTCCCACCCAGGGTGGGTCTATGAGCTGGGTGGCGACAACTGGCTTGAGGGTTTTGGAGTCTGGCCCAATATGCTGAAATTCTTAACCACCCCCTAGCTGGCATATCCTTCAAGGTCTGCATTTGGAGACTGGTAATGTCATGGGTTGAATCTTTGTAGACTGTTTATGTAGTAGAAACGTTTTCGTTCTTAGGTATATTTCTGTTTTACAGTTTCAGTATTCATTGCCAACAGAGATTCCAGATACTTGTGTAAACACAGAAAGAAGGGACTGGTTTAGGTGTTAGATAATGCTTGACTACGTTGAGCAGCATGCGTTGTCTTTGCTCTGCCACAGCCCCACCACAATACACTGATCAAGATCTAAAACAGTGTCCTCTAATTTTCAGGTGACTCGCGTGAATTAACAAGATCTGAAAGCCTGTTGTTACAGTTGCACTTGAAAGAGCCTGAGATCTCTGGAAAGCAGGCAGTAGATGTTTATGATGAAAGGAACCCAAATTAAATGGATGCCTAAAAACCTTTTTATCATCTTCTCCATGTGAACGTAACTATATATTTATTTGAAATAAATTTTCCCTGGTATTTTCTGAAGTAAAGCTGGTGGTTCTAAAGTATTGTGACCCTTTTGATAGGCTCTGTTTGGGGGTTTGCATGCAGATTAAAGTACATGTACAAAGTATTTTAATTAAATGAAGATGTAGCAAACAAAATTTTCCAAGCACTCTTCAAGATTTAGTGAATTGGTGGTGTTCCCACTCCTAAGAGATGTTCTGTGGGGTGCTCCACAACTTCTTTTTGCTTTGCCTTTTATTTTTTTAAAATCAAAGCATAGAGGAAGCTGTCCTTGTGATGCCAACTGATGGAAGGCTGATTGGTGAGTGCTGGTCTTGGTGGCAGCTGTACAAAGGCAAAGGAGTGAGTGCCTGGCATAGAATTGGATCTGACCTAATAAAAGCCATCAAAAGGAGGCATATTGCAAAAACTTGGTCATTATTGTGTGTAGCTGGAATGACCACTGTCAAATAAAACTGAAACCTGTAAGGTTTTAGGTATACTAAAAGGAATTTGACTGCAACCATAGAAAAGGGTAAATACATGTTTCAGTGTAGAGGCTCAACAATAGGGCTCTTAAGAAGAACATTCTAGACTGAATAGTTCTTAGTCACAGCCTCCTGTGGGAAAACTAATCTAGTTGAAGAAAATACTATTTTTTTTAGTTGATTGTTTTTCCTCATCTGGTTCAGCGTGCTGCATCAGCAGTCATTTTGGCTTAACTTTGTAGAGGTGTGGAAACTGACAGTGAAGTGTGGAGAACAGGAGGAGCAAGGATGGGAAGCAGTATTGTCCTATTAATATTTGTTGGGTTTGGTTTTGTTAGTAAGTGTTATGAAGGGTCAGAGAAGCCAGAGTCCTCTGAACATTTTAAATTGGCACTGGCAAAGAAAGAGACAGTTCTGTTCTCCCTGTGTTTCTCAGCCCTCCTCTGTTCATGTGTGTCATTGCTCAGGGAACTGGTTGGGGTTTTTTAAAAAAAGTTACTTATTTGGCTCAGCTAATTTTATCCGAACAACTTTCACCATGTAATTTGCTGTGCAGGCACTTGGTATTTCTGCTTCTCTCGGGGAACTGGGGGTGGCCTAGGGGCAAAGTGAGCACCTGGAGATAGATGGATTCCTTTCTTATTTTATTGTCAGTGTCATTTATCCCAGTTTAAAGTGTTTGTGCAGCTACTTCTTTAGTATGAGCAAAGTGCTGGTATGTGCAGAGCACTTACTGTATCTGGGTTATGTGTGGATGGTCTTCATCACACAGCAGAGCTGTCCTAAGCCTGGACCTCTCTGCGTCCTCAGTTGCCCTAGACCAAAAACCCCTCCTGCTTTTTACAGATTGTGGAGTTGAGTGGGTTTCTTCTGGAGGTGACTGAGTTTAACTTCTTTATTACTTTTTTTTTTCTGTAAAATTCTGGATTGACTGGAACCAAAGAAGCTATGTTGAAAATGCGTGAGACATTCTTTCAGCAGCACTGACTAAGCAAAGTGAACTGCAGGCCCAAACCTTTGTAACTCTTTTGCTTAGAAATGTTACTTAAGTGACTCTAGTATATGAATTTGGTGCCCCTTTCACAGATGTGGATAGATGTGCTATTTGGTACAAAGTAATACCAAAAAACCAATTTAGACTGCATGCAGATTGACATCTTAAAAACCTTTAGTAAGATTGAGTGGCTGCTAGACAGACAGATTTAATATGCATCTGCCAAAAAAACATGTCTACCAAATACTGCTGGTTAGCTTAGCTTAGTGTGCAGATACAGTTACTGTCACATTTGTTATTAACCAATTAGGTGAGCAGTGGTTTGGTAGCATAAGTTTTAAGTGAAGGATTATTTTTAAGATCAATTGATTTTGTTAACGAAGTCATAGCAAGGTGCTGCAACCCTTGCATGAGCAGATCAAGATGTGTGGTTGCAGCCTGGATATATGAATGAGGAAGAAGGGACAGCATCTTTTTTTAACTGTTTTTGCTGACACATATTGTAGAAATATTTTTAAATTGCCATCCCCCCTCCTTCAAAAAAGTGTTCATTGGTGGATGGATTTTTTTACTTTTGTTCTTTTAGTATTGTAGCCTGGATTGTCGTCCATTTTAGAAATGACCGATAAAAGTAGTTCCAAAAATTTAACACAAGTTACATTTAGTAAGTCTCTCCACAGTTCCTCTCACTTCTCCAAAAGCTGCATTTTTAGGGGAAGTAAGAGAGGCCTGTCTTTTTCCAGCTGTTAAATGTTCGGAGTGCCCCAGCAGGCTGATTGGTCTCCTTCTGCAGTCATGTCATTCCTAGAGCTGGTGCAAGGGAGGTGATGGCAGGCAGGGCACAACTTCCCTTTATGGCAGCAACGTAATCTTAGAGCAACTTAATCGATTGTGAAGCAACATCTTTAAATTATTTTGCAGTATGGGCTTAAAAAACCCCTTCTGATATCTCAGTAATGTTTGTCCCTTTTGTTTCCTGTTGTAAGAGATGATAATTAAGATGGAAGAAAGTGCAGCTACGTAACTGGGCTTGGAAATGTGGGGACAGTTGAGTGACAACTATTGGATTGGGTGATCTTTGTTAAAGACCCCATGTCAATCTATCACAAAGGCACATCTGCAAATTTATACCTACAAATCTATTGCAGCAAAGAATACCATTCACTTGCTCATAAGTGTTCAAGGAGGTTGTGCGGGGCTTTTTAAGTGAGGGCATTGGAGATTACGGAGAGATTAATGTGGAAAGAGAGTTCACTTTCAGCATCTGTAGTGATCCTAGCAACATGTAACATTCAGCTCTTTGTTACACCTTTTTTCATATGTCAGCATGGAGGCATGGTTGTATCAACTTTCCCTCTTCAAGTGTACCTTTTAATTGTGTACTCTCACTTTCTGCAGTTCATTGGCAGTCAAGCAGCTGTCCTTTACTTCTGCAAATAAGCAAAAGACTCATGGTGGTCATTCACTACCTGTTGCTTTTGGATAGAGGAAAAGCTGTCTGCAATAAAGGATTTATTTGTGGTTACAAATAAGGTACCAAATTGAAATTTATAGGGTGAGGGCAGGATTGCAGGGTGGTTGTAGTCATCTGTTAAGGCAAATATCCCATATATCTTGTAAGCAATCTCTGGGAAAGGTCTGTGGGTTTGGAGGGGGTTTTTGTTCATTTTTGTTTGGTTTTATTTGGGGTTTTTTGACAAATTGGTTAACGTATCTTAGTAAATGAGCTAAGTAAGGTAGAACCTTAAGAGTGCAAGCTTATTAGACAGAAATTGTGTTGACGTTTGGTCCTACTCCTCCTCATCTGCACACCATTAATTGGCCTTCTCTTTTACATTACAGTCAGTGTGCGACATCTGTACTACTCTGTTGCAAGCATTGCACAGAGCCTTCTGCAAAATATGAAGGTAAAAGACAACGTGCTTTTGGTCAAAGGCAATTTGAATGAACTCTGAGGTCAGATTGGCTTGGTATTTAGGATATGCAGTTTGGAAAAGGTTTTTCCCTTAAAAAAAAAAAAAAATTAATATAAGGAGATGCATGGCCCTACAATTCATCTGTGTTCCACCCTCTTTTGCCAGGGAAAGGAAGTTGTTGCCAGAGGATTTCCCGAGATATCCTCAATGCTATTCTAGTTGCTTGGGCAGCAGTTAAATGCTAAGAAAACATGCACAGAGATGTTGTCCATTGTTTTTACTCCTTCCCGATGAACTCTCTCTGCCCTGTAAACTGATCTCCTCATTGCAGTTCATAAGGTCATGGGAGAAGATGGCTGCAAAAGTATGTGACATTCCTATCTTTGAGGATGGAAAATGTGGAGGACTAAACAAATCTCCAGTTCTGCGTGATGTGATATGCTGTTGCATCACTAATATATTTCTAACATGGTTTACAAGAGTCTGTCAAAGTTGGGGGGCGGGGGGAAAGTGTGAGAACATGTGTCTATCTAGAATGTGCAAAGCTAAATACTAAAAGATGGATTAGACAAAGGAAGAGACCCATCTTGATTTAGAAGTGGTTCAAGGGCAGCAGCCAATATATAGGAATAAGTAATTTTTTATAAAGATGATTAAAAAAAACCCTTCAGATTTTCTTTAGGATCTAGGGCTAATGAGAAGTTCTAAAAATACCAGGAACAAAAAGGACAGTGACATATGTCTGATGGCTGCACTAAAGTTGTCAACAACAATGCTGAAAAGACAGAACTGTTATGTACATCTGTAGTGAGAATGAAGATAAATATTACAAATAATCATATAACAGTGAACAAATCCATCATATTGCAGTAATAAATAAGGACCGAAAGAACACTTTTGAAAATTTGTGTTACAGATTTATGAAGACTGAAGAATTTTTTTTTTAAATGGCTAATGCAAAACTGTCTAAAATCTTAAGTACTGACATGTAGCAAGTGCTGTTCAATCTGATTAATAAAAATCGGGTATTATAAGATGTTTGTTTAAGGGTTTGATCTCATCTGTCTAAGAAACCAACTTCTGAAAATGTTACGCTCAAAGAAGAATCACTGAATTAAGATAAAATTTTCTGATGTTCAGTTGTTACATGCTTGTTTGCAAAAAAAACCCCAACCCCAGATGAACACGCAGTTGGAAGAAAATGCAAAATCTTTCCTGACAGTTTTATCTAGGCCATGTGGAGTAGAAAAATGACAAATGATAGCATGTATTTGATTGAATTAAAGAGCACATTAGTTGACTCTCTTGAAAGATGGACTGAAACCTTTGGGAAGTTACTAACCGTGAAAGAAGGCTGGATGCACCTTAAGGATGAGGAACACTATCCTAAAAAACAGCACTGCAAGGTATCAAGGCTCACGGGCAACAGTCAGTAGTCAAGACACTCCCTGTAGATAAGTGGCAGTGGAGAGCTGATAGTAGTTGAGTACACTGAACGCAGAATGGGAGATTTGCGTTCTGATATTATTGACCTCACTTCTGGAATATAATCAGGTTTGATGGATTCACTTCAGTTTTTAAATCAAAAGTCAGTACTGGTTGTAGGTGTTGGAAAAACGTAACTATGCACTTAATGTAGGTAGCAATGAAGAAGTAAATTCCGAGTTTGTTGAAGTGATTTGATCATGTACCTATCCATGAACAAAGTTGAGAGCCTTCAAAGAGCAGACATTTGCAAATACAGGAGTCACAGCAGCAAGAAGCAGTAAGAAAAAAAAGGAATTTGAACTTGTATAAAATGAAAAGATATTTTTGGTGATAACTTTAATTATTGCACTAGCTTATTGATGTACTTCATAGATTCTCTAACACTTGAAATTAATGTCAAGATCCAAGATCTTTTAAAAAATGGCTCTTCTTCAAGAAGGTGTTGAGCTATGTCAAACAATAATCATGCTTTGTGAGAACCAGTGTAGATCTTTGCAATTTTTAAATTCCTTTGTTGATAGTAACAAGATTAATTTCTTGTTTAGAGAAGAGGGAAAAATCTGTTTCAAACTTTTTTTCCCGATTTCATAAGTTGACCGGAAGCATTGTACCTCTCCACAATTTAAATTCTGTGTAAATTGTCACAGATTCTCATTATGTGTTACTTTTAAACTTCCGAACCATGTAATCTATATTCCTTTTAAACAGAAAAATGTAAAAATAGGTAGTATGGTTGGGTTAAATGACAAGGTATTAAATAGCTTAGGTTTACAGCTTTAGTTACTTGGCTAGTACGCAGCTTTTGGATACAGGTCTTTGTGTGCTGAACTCTTTCAATGAAAGTTCTTATGCTTGCGAAAGTAATTTCATCCCGTGATGACAGCTAGTAGAGGCTGTCTTGCTGTGGTCATGGGAAGTTAAATTAGTGTGATTCTTACTGGGTGACCTTCTCACAGGATTCTGCCTGCTCTCAGAAAACAAGCCTTTTTTTTTCCCCTGGTACTTGGGTGGAAACTCCAGAATAGGCAATAATGCCAGACATAATTTTATGTCCTTATGAGCACCTCTGTTTTGAAATAAATGTTCTTGGGACTTTTCTCTCTCGGTTCTGCTGTCAGGCCTGTCTCTGACTCCCTGGGTTTGAGAATCTCTGCTTCATTTAATAGATACGAAATTTTGTCTCCTTGTGATGTTAGGCTTTGATATGACATTGGGGTATTGAGAGAATTGAGGTCTTAAATGCGTATTTGATATTAGAAAATGTGTTCTGCCAGTGTTCAGACTCAGTTTCTGATTATGCTACAAGCATCTTGTTTTGCAAAGATACTGGATAACTTATCATGTCTGGGCTGATACAGCTTGAGACTCCTTTTTAATTTGTGAAGGGGTACGCCCTACTTGCTTTTAGTGCTAGTCATTACTTTTTTTTTTAATTGGACAGTAGCAGTCTTTTACCCTTCAGAAGTGCAGATTTTGATGGCAGATAAAGTTGTTTTGTGAATGCACACTGCAAAAACACACACAGGAGAAAAATTATCAGTTGCTTCCGTAGGAAGAGAGCAGATATGTAAACTACCCTCAGCATGAGAAAACTGCCACTTCTTAAACTATTTCCAAAGGGTGTGAGAATGCTTGTAAGTATAATGTCTGTGCTCTGTAATAAAGGAGCTGTCAGATTTCATTGAGAGATGTGTAAAGGAGTGATGTTTGCCAAGATTTCCATCAGTATATTTGACCTGAAAACAATCTAAATTTCTAGAGATTGCCATTTGTGTCATGTGGTGAGTTATTTTCTTCCAAGTATCCAGAGCCTGACAGGGATTTTCACTGTTGAGCCTACCCAGGAGCAGAGCTGAACCAAAGCACACCCAGGTGCCTCAGCTGTTCTGCCTCCAAAACAGAGACTGTCCTGAAGACAAGCACACTGCTGCATGGTGGTCCTCGTTCAGGACAGGCTTTCTGCGCTAAGAAATGCTAGCCTGCAGCGTGCCTGCTGCCATTTAAGGAATTCAAGGAATGACCCTGGTGTATTGTCTAAACAAAAGGAACTCAACCGAAGCTTCATTGGACACTTTGTGATTGTATGTGTCTGACATAATAATAAATTATAATGTAATGTTGGTTGTTGGACAACACAGACGGGGAGAACAGTGGATGGCTTTTTAGTAGGGTTGGAATGTGTACAGTTAGGTTTTCCCCATTGGGAACTAACAGTATTGGACTTAATAGAATACCATACAGGTTGATTGGTTCAATATAGTCAACTTTTGGCCAAGATGGACTACATAGCTCTGTAGGGAGGCACTGGAAGCTCCATCCTGGGACCAGAAGAATATGTGACTAAAATCTGTGATAGGGGACTTGTGACAACAGGGACCATTCATCACCTAACAGGTAGGACGATCACATTAAGTCATGTTATGATCCTTGCTGTGACACAGAAAGTGCAAGCATCCAGTGTTTCATTGCCTGACCATGTATCTGTCACCTGAAGGCAAATATATTTGCAACCTGACAAGTGGTGAATATACTTAATTGTTTGTCAGGAGGAATGACATTGGGGTACTTACGAAGACAATGTCTCCATGTGCAACTTTGAGCTTGGTGAATTCTTAAGGTTCCCTATCCTAATCCAATATGTTAAACTAACATTGTTGCAGGACAAAAAATGGTAAAGAGCAAAATGTGAGACCTGGGTTCTCTTTCTCCAGGGGAACAGTGTTGACTGCAGGAGATTTTCTTGTGTGACTTTGGGCAAGTCAGTTTAGAGCAACACTTGCTTAAAAGTAACGGCTAGTTTTTCATTAATTATAATAGTGCTGTTAGGTTTGATTGTTTGACACTGGAAAAAACCTGTAATTCTTCACCTGAAAGCAGCACTTTAGACTCTTAGCCTAATATTATTATGGTTTTGGTTCAACCAATCCTCTCTTTAGGAGGATTCTCAACTTGCATGAGAAAAGACTCAGAAGCTTGTTCTGTCTGTGGGTATGGTTTCTGGAGACATACATCACACAGACTGCAAGATTGTTATCCCAGTCTGCAAGAAAAGGACTCAGCAAGCTGGATACTGCCTAGTGTGTTTGGGTTCCATCACTGTAGTGTCACAGCACCTTATGGTCTTGAATGCGTTCTTTTTCGCATGGGGAGACCAAGTGGCTTTTGCAAGATCACATAGAAACATGTGACACAAATAAGAACCGACTCTTGGTTTCTCTGGTCCAAACTAATTTCTTAATCAGTACAACACACTGCCTCTGTATGGGACTTTTCTGGTAGTAGTTGTTCTTTTGTCTGAGGCAGTCACTTGAGAAGTACAGTGGTTCTGTGGGTATATCCTGGCCTTTGCTGCCCTGAAAAAGTAACAAACTGAGATGCAGTGAATCCTTGATGGTGCTGATTTCTTGTTTGATGTTTCATTTAGAGAGAATAGCAGTCTCTCAGCTCTCTTGACTTGAGAGTCTTGAGAATGGGAAGCAATGCGAAGCAACCTGTTGTACCTAAGTACTGCAGATATGATTTCAAAGTCTCCCAAGAAAAGGAATAGTTACTCTTCCAGGATCTTTGAAGCAGATGAGTGTGGAGACATTTGTAGCTATTTAGCATGATGATTTTGGATGACACTTCTCATGGTTTATAAAACCATGGGGACAGTTTTTGCTAAACACCTGGTGGGCTGAGGCAGGGACAGGGAGGGTTTCACTCACCACTTAGGGTCACGGGCAAGAAACCGACAGGACTTGTGAAGAACAAGAAAACAACTGAATTTATTAACTACAACAAGAAGCAATATATTCAAAGCAAGAAACCACATCTTACAAAAAGGCACTTCTCCCCCCCCCCTCCCTTCTTCCCAAGGCCCAAAGGCTTTGTTCTGTACCTTCTCCCCCCGCCAGCGGCGCAGGGGGGCAGGGAGTGGGGGGTGCAGTCAGTCTGCTGCTCCTTCCTCCTCAGTCTCTCCCAGCTGCCACGTGGAGTCCCTCCCTCACGTTGAGAGTTCTTCTCCAGAACTTCTCTGGCGTGAGTCC
>NW_010128832.1:1765-2792 GCF_000699245.1 Pterocles gutturalis | reverse complement strand
GGGGACACAGTGGGGGGGACGCGTCTCCCATCTCGCTCTGGCTGCAGAAGGAGGGTGGGCAGGGGCTGGGAAGCGCTCTCTCCCGGACCACGATGCATACGTTGGAAAGGAGGGAGGAAAGGGAGAGGAAGAGGAGTATATACCTTCGAGAACTGTCAACCATGCAGAGTGATGGGAGATCCCAATAGAATTACCCGCCAAACATGTATACTCCCCAGCATCCTCAAATGAGACATTCCTTAAGTGAAGCACTTCCATTTCTTTGTCTGTCGTGTTAACGCCAGCCGTCTAGAGGGAACAATGGAAGCAGAAAAGGGAGAAGCAAACGGCATGAGATCTTCGGGAAGGAGGGCAGGCAGGAGGGAGAGCCCAGTCTCATTTGCCAGACCCCCGGGGAGCAGACAGACCACGGCAGCCCTGCTACAGAGACCCTCCGGATGACCCCTCATCCGGGCGGACCTACGGAGACGCTGTTAAAAACCCTTCACCAGACGGAGTCCTGCCCATCGGAACATGCTGGCAATGGGCTGCATGGAGAAATAAACCCCGGGCAGAGCCGGCCGGCTGACCTGCGGGACACGGGGGGCATGAGGACGGGGACAGGAGGATGGGGACAGGAGGATGGAGAGAGGACGATGGGGACAGGACGATGGGGACAGGACAATGGCAACAGGGGGATGGAGACAGGATGGGAACAGGAGGATGGGGACAGGAGGATGGAGACAGGAGGATGGAGACAGGATGAGGACAGAAGGATGGGGAGAGGAGGATGGGAACAGGATGGGGACAGGAGGATGGAGACAGGATGAAGACAGGAGGATGAGGACAGGAGGATGGCGACAGGGGGATGGAGACAGGATGAGGACAGGAGGATAGGGATGGGAGGATGGAGACAGGAAGACAGGGACAGGAGGATGGGGACAGGGGAATGGAGACAGGACGGGGACAGGAGGATGGGGATGGGAGGAAGGAGACAGGATGAAGACAGGAGGATGGGGACAGGAGGATGGGGATGGGAGGATGGAGA
>NW_010128832.1:492-1702 GCF_000699245.1 Pterocles gutturalis | reverse complement strand
GACAGGAGGATGGAGACAGGATGAGGACAGAAGGATGGGGAGAGGAGGATGGGAACAGGATGGGGACAGGAGGATGGAGACAGGACGGGGACAGGAGGATGGGGATGGGAGGAAGGAGACAGGATGAAGACAGGAGGATGGGGACAGGAGGATGGGGATGGGAGGATGGAGACAGGATGAAGACAGGAGGATGGGGACAGGAGGATGGGGGCCGGAGGATGGATGGAGACAGGACGGGGACAGGAGGATGGGGACAGGAGGATGGAGACAGGACGGGGACAGGAGGATGGGGACAGGAGGATGGAGACAGGACGGGGACAGGAGGATGGGGACAGGAGGATGGAGACAGGACGGGGACAGGAGGATGGGGACAGGAGGATGGAGACAGGACGGGGACAGGAGGATGGGGACAGGAGGATGGAGACAGGACGGGGACAGGAGGCTGGGGACAGGAGGCTGGGGACAGGAGGATGGAGACAGGACGGGGACAGGAGGCTGGGGACAGGACGACGGCGCAGACAGGGGACGCAGTGCTGTGCTGTCCCCAGGGCTCGGCGGTGCCGGTATCTGCATGACGGGGTGGGACACACAGGAGAGACACTGGGACACACACAGAGCACAAAGCCGAGCCGGCCCCGCTGAGTATTTTTCCATGGCTGGTTGCACCAGAAACAGCAGAAACAAGAGAGCCCAGAGTTTTGTTTTCCACCGCCGGAGATGGACGGGTCCGAGGAGACACCCCGCGGGGCGTTCTTCCGATTACCTTTTGCCAGAGGTCTGGTGACCGTGAGCCACGCAGACTGGTTGGCCTCGCCAATATAATTGGAAACCTTACAAACATACTCCCCGCTCTCCGCCTCTGTCACATTATACAGGGTCAGCACCTCCGCATCTGAGCTATTAATCCCCGAGTGCTGGAACAGACCAACAACAAGGAGTCACATCGACGCGCTCAGGAACTGCAGCACCCGGAGCATCAGCACCGGCTCTGCTGGGATGGGGGCTGCTCCCCGCCGGGACCCGCTGCCGGGCGGGAGGGACAGGGATGTGCATGGGGGGGAACAGACGGTCATGGGGCTGCAATCCTGCTCCCCCCTGCACTCTGGGGTTGGGGACACGGCTGGGGACGGCCGTGCACCCCAGGGCTGGGGACACGCTTGGGGACAGCTGTGCACCCCGGGGTTGGGGACACGGCTGGGGACGGTCGTGC
>NW_010128832.1:0-271 GCF_000699245.1 Pterocles gutturalis | reverse complement strand
GGCTGGGGCCATGCTTGGGGACGGCTGTGCACCCTGGGGTTGGGGACACAGTTGGGGACAGCTGTGCACCCCGGGGTTGGGGACACGGCTGGGGAACGGCCGTGCACCCCAGGGCTGGGGACATGCTTGGGGACGGCTGTGCACCCTGGGGTTGGGGACACAGTTGGGGACAGCTGTGCACCCCGGGGTTGGGGACACAGTTGGGGATGGCTGTGCACCCTGGGGTTGGGGACATGGCTGGGGACGGCCGTGCACCCCCGGGCTGGGGGCC
>NW_010128831.1:0-296 GCF_000699245.1 Pterocles gutturalis | reverse complement strand
GGGCACGATGGCCTGGAGGGGAATGTCCCCAAAAATGACACGTGCTGAGCCCTGGCATGGCAGAGGGGCATGGGAGCGCTGGCACCGCCACCGCCTTGGCTTGGGGACATGGGGACACAGGGACATGAGGACACAGGGACATGGGGACATGGGGACATGGGGACATAGGGACATGGGGACATGGGGACACAGGCACATGGGGACACGGGGACACAGGGACATGGGGGACATAGCAGGACATGAGGACATAGGGACACAGGGACATGGGGACATAGGGACATGGGGACATGGGGAAA
>NW_010128830.1:28401-31579 GCF_000699245.1 Pterocles gutturalis | reverse complement strand
CTGAGCCTGTAGCGTTGCAGGGGGTTGCTCACTTTATTATAAACTCCATCAGTAAAAGATCCTAATTTATATAACCTACTTTTCCCAACACAGAATTTAGGTGGCCACCAGTGGCTGTGACTTCCAAAAACTTGAAAAACGGTGTGAATATTGTGTCCCTTTTACCAACACTCTGGAAAGAATCTGTACTGAAGACAGGGGTATATGAGGCATAGAAATGCCTCTCCTACAACCGTGTAACACCGTCATTGTGGAGCCTTAGTTATGTTAGCAGCATTTTATGTTGCTTCCTTTTTAAAATGCAGTCACTGGAACCACTGCAGAAAAATAGAGCAATAGGATTATAAAGCTATTTCTGTGTTCCCCAAGAGCTAGTGAGGGGCACATTTAGTGTTCTAACATTTCTAAAGAAATACCTAAAAAGCTATAATCTGTCTCCTGTCAGTGTGATGGTAAACTTAATTTGTCAGCTTATTTACTTCTTTGCCCAACCAGTCTTGTTTGGTCTGGCAAATCACCACTAAGATCTTCTTGACAATTTCTCTTGTCAAGACTAGATAATCTCACCAGACGATTTTTTGGGGCTAATTTTCAGGTGGCCCTCCTATTTCTTCTCCTATCCGCTGCTCTCAGAAAGAGAAGCAGTCAATCCCTAAAGTAGATAATATCCCTGACAGGCTCCCAAATGAGGGTAGCTTTTTCAGGTGCCTCACTCTTCTCAAACCTTCCTATTTTTTTCCTTCTACACCTAAATATGTATACTCCAGATACCTGTAATTGAAAGCTCAGTACCTGAATCTGGGAACCCAGAGGCCATGGAAAAAAAAAAGAAGTTATTCACTCTGCAACTGGTGCAACTTTCCAGCAGAACCAAAAACAGCTGAGATCAGACCCCACATAGAGTTGACTCCAGCCTCAGGGAATACTCCTCAGTAAACCCTAATCTGAAAACTGCAAAGAACTTTCTGTGCCTCTGGAAAAGTGGAGTTATTCCATCAGCTTGAGTACAGCTGGGATCCAAAACTCCAAGGCAAGAGAAGATTGTACCTTACAGTGTATGGTAATTTGGGATCTGTCCAACATGCAGCTAAATTTAAAGTCATCACTGATGTTACAGATAAGTGCAGGACAGCTCTAGGTTTAGGGGGTGAATGGCAGGTTGTCTTGATAGTCAGGATGGGAAGGAAAATACACTTTGTTGTCTTTGTAGGTGCTGCATTGTGCTAACATGGAAACTGATGCCAAACAAAATAGAATTGGAAAAATCAGCTACAGTGTGTATTTCTGCTGGTAGCTTCCTGTAAGTGCACATGTATGATTGTGAAAGAACTCCTAAAACTTGTATGAAAATGGGATATTTTTCCAGGATAAATTAGAGTTTTTTTTAATTATTTAAAGAAGAAAATAATAACTTATGAAAGATCCTTACTCATACACTTGGTTCATTTCACATCCTAAATTAATTGGAACAGCTGAGATGTCTTGGAAAACAGCCAAGGACAAGTGTACTTGCTAAATTTTCCTATCTGTCATTTAAAATACTGTAGATGTATTTAAAATCATTAAATAATTTAAAATCTGTAGATGGGCTGCAAACTTGAAACTCACAATCTTTCCATCAAGGGAATGAAACCCCAAAAAAAGGGATTGTTTGGTTCTCTTTTTAAAGCTGATTGCTTGAGCCTTCAATCTCTATCAAGTTACCTCTTCCCTTTGAAAGTACAGTAACCACTGCTGACACCTCAGGCTGTTCAGTCATGGAGGCAGGAGGAAGTGGTGTTCTAGTTTCTGCTTTCTTTCTCCTGTTGTTGTACCATGGTCTTGTCCCACTTTGTGGCAATAGAAGCTGGCAGATGGCACTTGAATTGCTATGGGAGGGGGAGTATGGTCATACCAGGGAAATGCATTTTTGCTGTTTGTTCCTTGTATGGCCAAGATGACACCACTTACAGGGAGTTTTAAGTGAGGTAGGATACTGGTCAAACAAGAAGTGGAATAACTTCATTCACCGGTACCTACCCTTTACTCTGGATAAGATGGAAAATATCTGCCTTTTACCCTCAACTTTGCACTTATGTGCCAAGGCTACTAAATTACACTCCTTAACCTACATGCTGTTAAACTGCGCAGATGTGTTGCCTCAGACAGAGCAGGTCACGGTGTCCTGCAGGATTCCCTGTGAGGACCTTCACTGTAAAGGAACAACATACTGGGTGAAGTTCCCAGTGAAGGAGGAAGCCCCTTTCACTCTCCTTATCACCACAAACAGGTGCTATACCAGTCTAACTAGTTTTGTTTTGTTTTCTTTTGCTTTAAGATTATTCTTCTGTAGATATTTTTTCACAGTGATTTTGTACTATCATTCATTTTGGGGGTTTTTGTGACGAAACACTTCACTTGTTTTTGCAAGGAAGAGTACACACAGGGAGTGTTCTTAACCAGAATAGATCTTTGAAATTAAAGACAATGTAACTTCTCTTACTTAATTTTTTGAGTAAATGGCTGCAAATATTTATCAGCTTGAAACAGCTTCACTGGCTCACTCTAGATTTTACAGATTTAATATCAGAACCTAGTGCACCATACTAGTAAAATTCTACTGAACATATAGTAGCACAAAATAAAATCCCTCTGATGTAAGGTCTGAAACGAAATATATTGTCTGTTGACACTGAAAGGCTTTTAAAATTTGTCTTCTTTCCAAATCCCTCCTAAAACCCAGAGCCAGGGTTTACCCCAATCTGTGAAAAGTTAATTCAGTGAATTCTTCCTCATTCAAGTATGCATGAGAGTCAAAGATGGAGGAGGAGGAGGAATGCAAACTAGGACACAAACATATTTAAAGCTGGACAGGATGGTCTGTCATTCCGAATGTTTGAAATCACAGCAGAAAAATATAGCTTATGCTTTTATTTGAGTGTATTATACAAAAGATCCTCCTGTTTTTAAAACTGCCAGGGAAAATTAAATGGAAATCTTTACAATTTGCTAACAAAGCTGCAGAAATATAGTTAAACTCAACCTCTCTGTTTTTATAGTTCTAAGTTGGGTCAGGATGAAAGGCAGGTTCTTGAAATTGCTAATCAACAGTAGAGGCTTTGGCATTGTGAGAAACGATTTGCCAGTTGACAGCTGAATTTCATCTAAGCCTTTCTTCATCCTGACATCCGGGTGTGAG
>NW_010128830.1:0-28388 GCF_000699245.1 Pterocles gutturalis | reverse complement strand
AGAGTAGAGGTACCACAAAAGTGACCAAGAGAAGAGACATGACTGCTCTTTGCTGTGCTTCCTACAGTTCAACTTCAAAGTAATTTCTAGGCACTCTGCAGGGAGGAAAAGAGGTGCATAAGAGCTTTCATAATTAGTAAACTTAAGTAAAAGGATGAGGTACTTCACAAGCAATCGGGAGCTGAAGTCAACGGGGAAGCCATCTTTACATCACAGGACCAGGAACTTTCTGATGGTGATTAAACAGAAAAAGGCAATTTAGTTTACTCTGTATTCATTAATCAAGACTGTGTTTGTTGAGGCTTAGTTTGCAACTGTTAGATCATATGTTTCAGCAAAAGAGATTCAATTAACAGGTAATGAGGCAAACCCTGCAATGATGCAAAGCTGTTCTAAGCTGATTGCATTAAAAGGTGTAACTCCAAACTGGGCTCCTGCTGTGGTGAACTGATGAGATCAGACAGGTGTAAGTTCCAGGCATACTGGGTATCTGAGCAAGAACAATGCAAGTGACAGACATGCAGCGCTGCCAAGCTCAGCTTTTCAAGGCTAATAGAAATTCTCTTTAACACAGTAGATAGTGCTCATAGCAATGATGCAGCTGGAATCCAGAGAGAACGAACCAAAAAGTAAAAATATTTTTAAAAAAAAGTTTTCCATTTGGACAACAAAAGCTTGTATTAAAATCTTTGATTGGCTCAAGTGTCCATGGAAAATACGTATATTTTTATAAACAGCAGATCACTTTCTCCATTTGCACGGCTATTGCTCTGCATAGCTATCCTTGGGCCAGTGTAATTTATGCCTTTTCACTTGTGGTCTGTATTTACATTCTTTGACTGTGATGGGAGTGGCTACAAGTGATTCAGTGTTCAGTAAGTGACGCTAATGCAGATTTGAAACAGGTGAGTGCACTAAAATATGCTAGAATATTACTCAGGTGGACCAAAATTTCTGCTGGCAGATGGAGTAGCATCATTGACCACAGCAGGCTAGAGTTTTTCTTTAAAATAACCAGCTATCTCTAGGCTGCTGGAATAACAGTCTGCACCCTCTTTTAAATCTAGTTATCTTGTTGCATGAAATCAACGTCACAGGTTTTCATCCTGACTTTGCTGAGCTCTATGCTGAGTCAGCCCATAAAAATTCAGAATGAATTGCTCCACGAGTTTCAGAAGAAAAATGTTCTGAGATTCAACTGATCTGCATTCAGGGCAATACATTCCAGGAATGGAAACAGGAAAATGAGTGGAGGATGGCTATATTACTAAGCACAATAATCTTATGCTATGGTTTGCTGGTCACCTTACCTACTTTTGGCATGATTTCTTATAGTCAGGACTAACATATTTTCCTTCCTTACACAAACAGGGAAAAAAATCAGGGATAGGAAGGTAAGGATAGATCTGTACAAGACAGGGATAAGTGGTATATGACCATCGGGGAGGAGAAAAGCATTTCAATGAACAGTAAGAAGATACAGAAAGCTGATAATTAACACAGCAAACAAAAAGATCTTGTAAATTTATTTCATTTTAGGAAAGCGAGAAACAAACTCAGGACTGTAATTTCAGCAAAATATTATATGAATGTAATACTGCTTTTCAGCATAGCCTGGCCTTTGACTCTCTTCCTTTGATCACTTAGTAGAGTTTTCTTCCCTATTGCCATTTCTCTTGGAAGTAAAAAAAAATATACATTTGAGCATGTCTTAGTGCCTAAGTGTACTAACTTGTTTCAAAGTCAGAAGTCCTAGGACTTGGTGGATCCAGGTTCAATGGAGGGGCAGACCAGCAGGCCAGTGTAGCCACTATGTACACACCATGTCACACACTGTGAATAATTTTTATTATTTTACTTATAAAATTCATCATGCAGAGGGGATGTGCAGAGTAGCAGCTGCTTGTGCCAGTGATGCCTGTTCCGGGGTTTCTTGCTTTTCCTTTTAGTTGAGGGTCTACAGCTGTGTCCAGCTAGTCAGCAGGCTACAATAACCAGTAGCAAATGGAAATTTTGGACAAGACTGTTCCTGGAGAGGCTTGAGGGCATTAGTTGAAACACCTGTTTTAAAAAGTTAAGACAATTTATACCAAGTTCTCTCAGGAGTCTGGAGTTTTCTCTGAGTGCCTTCCGGTTACTGCTGACTGCCCATCCTGCGATGTCTGAACCAGTCACCTCAGGCTCTGACTTAGTCCATTACCGACAATTATAGCACTAAATGTTTTGTAATAAACATTGTAGTTTGTACGGTTTCCCACTACCATTTTCCAGCTGTAGTGGAAAATACCAAGATTAGTAGCTGTATCTAAGTGTGTTGAGGGCATGCCTGGGTCGCAGCAGTTGTCAACCATGCAGTCACTGCTGCGGTTTCACAGGGAGCTGAGCTTTTCTGAGAAGCCCACTGAGGTTTCAGTGACCTCATGTCCATCCATGCTGAGCCTTCAGTTCTTGCGGCTCATCTGCTAACATGAAAGGCCTTAACTAATGGGTCCCTTCACAGGCCAGGTTACCTGTGCCCCATCATGAGGGGCATCACCCGTCCAGGGAACTGTACTCCACAAGATATGAGCTGTCTGCTTCTAATTCGACAAGTGGATATTTCAGCTTGTTGACTGTATACTGGTTGCTTTTACTCTTCCCATGTCCCTATGTCTGTACAGCACACTTGAGAGGGCAGCCTCTGAGGAAGAAGGTCATGCACTGTGCTGGGAGGGATCCGGTGCTGAAATGGATCAGTCAGATTCTGCTCACCTGAGAATGACGCCTGGGTCATGATGCAAGATAACCCTTGGGTTAGGTGGTACCCTGGAGGCCATGGGGATTTATCCAAAGGATACGGTGAGGTTTGACAACCCAAAGAAGACTTCGCACAACAAAAGCTCAAAGAGAAGCTTGTTATCTTTGGTGTTCTTAAGTTATACTGGTGTTTGTTACCACTCAGATGGCACTGGAATAATGTAGGTTAAGGCAAAAGTCCTCATCCAACGGCTCAGCTCAGTACACTATGAGAGCAAGTCTACAGTACAGTAATTTCTCTCTTCTTACTGTAGACCATTGCTTTCTAAACCTTTGTAAAAATTTGAGTCAGTCCACTTTGTCAACCAGATCCTTATTCAAACATTATTTGGTCATTTTACTTTGCAAGCTGTTCCAGCAGATCAAGTCCTCATTCTAATATTATGTAATTATTTCATAAGCCAAGTTACATTACATGCAGTGTATTTCTTGCACAACTCAAACTTATTTATAGGGAAATCAATAAAACACTTCAAGCTAGCTGTCATTGTGACAATCATGGAAAAATACTAGCCTTCATTTGCTGGAGTAATATCTAAGTATTTCCCAAAAGAATTATTCCGCTGATGATCTAAATAATCCAACTTTAAATTAAACAGCTGAAAGATTTGATTTGATTTTTATAGTATATGCAATTTTTAGAAAAATTAATGTTTAAGCATCCATGTTTTCTTTTGCATTGACCAACATACATATCTGGTATAGACTTTGTACACAAACCTGTCAAATGCCTCTGAAATTAGAAAATATATTCTGTTGCCCATTTAAATTTTCAAGACAGATTAACTATGTGCAGTATTTCCAGAAAAAAAAAAAAAAAAAAAAAGATACTTTTCATTTTTAGCTTTCCAATACACTCCTTTGCCAAAGAGCCTTCTATCCCCTTTGTAATGCATGGTGTAAGTAACAAAACTGAGATCCTGCCCTGCCTGAGCAAGGACTTGAACCTTGCATTAGCAGTCTGACTGTTTTCCAAGTGAATTTTACCTTTTATGTTTCTGGAGATGAGATCCTCTCAGCAGTTAATGAATTTTTCACAGTGTCCTGCTTGCAGACATGCTGCTGGTGGTGAAGGTCCACAGAATAAGTGGGGTCAGATTAGGTGGGCAGGCAACATAGTTTTGAATTACACCAAGTAAACAGGTTTTGCCTCCTTTATTCAGTGTATATTTCAAATGTGGTGTTTCTTTGCCACCACACCAATGTAAATTTAACTGATTACCTCCCTACTCTTTGGTAGGGGTCAGCTGTTCCAGCTGTATCTTCTCCCAACTTCTTGTGCACCTCCAGCCTACTCACTGACGGGGTGGTGTGAGAAGCAGAAAAGGCCTTGACTCTGTGTAAGCACACAGGGCTGGCTCCCTACCTCTCTGCTTTCTTATGGGTGCATTGTTCCTATTTCTTCTCTTTTGCATGCATTCAGTCTGCTCTGAATGCTTTCAAAGGGGCACAGAAGCGCATGTAACTGTTGTGTGTTAGGAAAAAATCAGAGACTTTACTGATGTGGGTTTTTGGTTTTTTTTTCAAATGTAGATCTTTATTTGATCATGAAAGAGAGTGAAGGAGTGAGGAACCAACAACACTTGGAGGAATTTAGCTAAGGAGAAGAAACATGATGCAGGAGTCTCAGATGTACTAGAAGCAGTGGGGAAAAAAAGTTAGTTCAATACTCGTGGCAAAAAGTCAACTGAGAAATAGTTGAAACAGTTTGAGAAGAAAAAGGTGGAATTATGGTCTCAAGAAAACTATAAAAACCTCCGTACTTATGTCTTTGAAAACTAAATTTTAAAAAACACATTAAAAAACATAAATTTTATAGAAAAATGTCTTACAGTTCCATGGAGCTGAAATAAATGAAATATTGGAAATCAACATTTTTTCCTGTTGTTTGTGACTAACATTTATAATGGCTGGTAGGCTTTTATTTCCAAGTTCTTGTTTTCTGTGTGATGCTTCTACACACTTCATTCAATCTGCTTTTACAATGTGCTTAATTTCTTCACCTGGTACTGAATAATTTAAGGAGAAATGCAAACTAAAACATGTGCCACAACTTCATTCCATTCTGCTCTAAATACTACAAAGAGAGAAATCCAGGAGAGAAGTGCTGGAGTGACATCAAATACCATGACTGACTTAACTTCTCAAAACTACTTCTCTGAAAATACAATAGTTTATGACAGAGGAGATTACTGTAAATGCCTTATCTGTGCCTGAAGAAAAAAAAGGTAAAAATAAAAGTATTAAAAATTTAGGCAAAACTATTTTCTTTGCCAGGCAAATTCATCACAATTCAAAGATAATATCTGAAGATGGGCAAGGAATTGAAAAAAGTGAACTAAAACCTACTGAGAGTTATAACTGTAAATAACAAGTAGATTTATAAAAGAGTTCTACTTGATCACTGTAGTTTATCAGACTTCATAGATAAAGCATGAAAACAGGGAGTATGACCTTCAGAGAAAGCCAGATTAGGTATTATTCATATGATAAGACCTTGAGGATGTTATTAGTCGTACACGAAGAGAAACACATAGGTACAAAAAGTACAACTTTTTCCAAAGTGGCTCAGTAGCGATAAAGGAGGCCATACTTTACTGGGCTCCTTTGGTCAGCTACTTCATGATTCTTCATACCCTTTGCCTCAGTTGACTGGTCCCTCATGATGCTGATCCATGGCCTGGCCTCTCTGGTGGTCTCGACTCTTCTGCTTCGGTACCCATCGGTTGATCATCATGTAAACTGACTGGTCTCATTCAGCATCTCTAGAGAAAAGTAATTATTGTGGTCCCAGTGCCATTTTTCCCATTCAGGCCTGGCTGGATGCTTTCCTGCCCCACGTCTGGTAACATTTTTATTCAGCCAGGCACAGGAGTGTGATGCTACAGAGCTATAATTTGGGAAAAGAGGACTCTCTTGGTCTCTGTTGGTGAAGTCCTACAGACTTCACTGCCCACTATCTGGAAGTAGTAGGGCTTTCCATCTCCCATAGGCCTCTGGTATTTCCTTGCAGGGAACATGCCTTCCTCCACATCTCTTGTTAATATATTGGTTTTCCACTTTTCTTTGGCAGCTGACATAAAACAGATATTACATTTTGATCTCTGAAGAGCTTTCACTACCTGGAAATTTTCAAACAGAAAGGGGGCAAGAAAGACCTCATCAAACTGATTATATACTGGATACTGGCTTGGCTTTATTGTTTGTATTTTATTATCACAGTCTTGAAGAGTGGTTTCTCCTATAGAATAGGTTGCAGGCTTCCAAATGTATGAATTAAAAATGTCTGCTGTATTTTGCAGGTGGTTTGCTGGTTTTAGACATTAATAATCTTACAGATCTCACCTAGTGAATGTTTTTTATTACAAAAATGATTTTTTTCCCCATGTTTAACTGCATATTAAACCAACATCTTTTTTTGTACTTTTTCCAAGAAGACTTCTTACTGCTTCAGCATTTACCATTTGTTTTACTAAGAAATACCAGAGCTTGAAGGTTGCTTGCAGCTTCTACCAAGATGTCATGTACCCTGGTGCACGGAGGTAAAAATTTCTGGAGTGTTTTATTTTCTTCTAAGGTAAATGGAAAGGAGGGAAGCTTAGAAAGCAATGCTGGGCTTGAGATGAGTCAGTTCAGTTAGGTGGCCAGCTGCCACAGTAACAGCCAACTACTCTTGAATTGTTTTTTTTTAAAAAAGTTCTGCTTCTTCATTTCCTCTGAGCTCTTGTTAGGGAACGCATTAGCTATGCTTATCGCAGCGCATGTCTCTTTCTCCTCTTTCTTACCAACTCAGGCTGCTATGAAGAGATATCTGCCTTTCCTGAGGGATGGTGATGGACCATCCCCTGCTGCTCCCTGCCAGCCCAAACCTTCTTTGGTCACTGGCCCTAGAAGCAGACAGATGTTACTTTGGCATCACACTCCTAGTTATTAGAATGTCCATACAAATATTTGGTTGTTGGGTGGATATACAGATATATGGAGTCTCGGGAGAGGAAGAGGAGGAGAAGGAATAACAGCCCCCTGAAGCACACGCTTGTGGGGGAGCGAAGAGAAGGAAGCAGCCCCAGAATGGAGCACAGCATAGAATGAAAGTGCAGCTGCAGGCCAGCTGCGTACAACAATGAATAATCAGTCATGCGCATCAAGCAAGGGTGCTCCTGGATGGGCTTTTCGAAAGGTCCTCTGTGATTTAAGAGCACAACTGCCATTGACTTCCAGTGGGCCTTAAGCACTTTCCAAAATTTACCCCTTAACACATCAAGCTGTTATTTGATGTTCTTTGTACTTTGCTCTTTTTTAGCCTTGTTCCTTTTTTGATTTGGCTGCCTTGGAAACCTACTGTCAGTTTCCATGGAGCAGTGCACTACAGTTATATGTATTATTATGGCTTTACCTTCATATTCAGCTGCTCCTACAGCATGGCAATGGTCATTCTCAGATCTCTGAGCACCTGAAAGACAGCCCTATCCTGGGAAAGGGATGTGAACCATGGAAACATTTGCATGTCAGTTAAAGCACTCTCCTCTCACTGTTGTCTTGTGTCACCCAGCTCTGCATCAATATCATATCTGAGCCTATGAATTTCTGAGCAGTGCTAGGAACAAGTGACACCAGATGACCATGGTTCATGCCAGTAATGGTACTTGCACTAACACAGTGTTAGGGCCCAGACTCAGAGCTAACCTCAGAGACATCAGCAGTCACAAAGCTGAGCCCTGTGTGCATGGAATTAGGAACAGGAAGTGGGTGTGTGGCACTAAAAAGACAGTCTTGGGTCAGGGTAGATCACACCTGCTGATTGTATCAGCTCTAAAACTGACTCCCTTTAACTAATCATAGAAATAAAATGGGAAATTTTGCATAGGTTGGCATCAGTATTACTGACAAAATTGCGGGACCTCAGCTCTGCTCAGTGGTCCAAAACAAAAGCTATTCCCACTTTAAGTAAAATCAGGGAACTGGATTTTGTCTGGGTTAACACAGACCAGGCATCTGCAGGGCCCAAGTGTATTGAATGACAGTGGAAAGAGAGTGCCACTAGGGCTTGGTTGAAATAGGGCCAGGCTTACCTTTTTCTAGCACACAGAAGCATAAAATACTGCTTAAATTTCTTCTATCTGCAGGCTGAAAATTATCAGACTGATTTTAGTGGATGAATTCAACTATAGTTCTAATCAGCCTGTCTCCAGAAGAGCTGTCACCATCAATCAAAAGTAATTGCCATGAACCATGAAAGGAAAAAGTTCATTCTGTATTTTAATCCAGTTAGTACAGCAGTGTTGTAATACTTGAGACAATGGCACCCCTTAAGTGCCTATGATTACAGTGCTTTGGAGGCAACCAATTGCCTTCAACACTCTCCTGCCATGTTGAGATATATGGCCATGGTGCACCGTAAATTGATAAGATTTTATTTGCACACTGGTGACTTTGGGTGTGGCTGGGAAACTTGAGAGCAGCTTCTGAGTGGTCAGAGTGGAGAGCTCTTTATAGCTGTAAAAATAAAACGGCTAAGAGAAATGCTTCCAGGAAATATTAGCAAGATTTAACAGCTGAGGGTTATAGTCAGCGCTACTACACTACTGCACAGGAGATTTCTGTCAAACCAGGTGGGGTAAGCATGTCCCTGGGAAGCACATCACTTCCTACTTCCCCTTGAGAAGGTGAAAGCAATACTCTCAGGTTCAAATGTATTCTGTGTCACATCTAGGAGTGTCGTGGTTTAACCCCAGCTGTCAATATGCACCACACAGCCACTCGCTCACTGTCTCCCAGCAGGAAGGGGGAGACAATTGGAAGTGTTAAAGTGAGAAAACTCGTGAGTTGAGATAAAGACAGTTTAATAGCTAAAGCAAAAGCCACAGACACGAGCAAAGCAAAACAAGGAATTCATTCACTACTTCCAATCAGCAGGGAGGTGTTGAGCCACATCCAGGAAGGCAGGGCTCCATCACATGTAATGGTTACTTGGCAAGACAAACACAATCACTCCAAATGTCACCCCCTTCCTTCTTCTTTCCCCAGCTTTATATACTGAGCATGACATCATATGGTATGGAATATTCCTGTGGCCAGTTGGGGTCATCTGATCCAGCTGTATCTTCTCTCAACTTCTTGTACACCTCCAGCCTACTCACTGATGGGGTGGTGTAAGAAGCAGAAAAGACCTTGACTCTGTGTAAGCACTGCTCAGCAATGAAGAAAACATCTCTGCATTATTGTGCTAGTTTTGTCTGGGTTAGTTAATTTCCTTCATAGTAGCTAATATGAGGCTATATTTTGGATTTGTGCTGAAAGCACTGTTGATAATACAGGGATGTTTTAGTTACTGCTGAAAGGGAGATATCCTACTTTTGGTGAACTGAGATTCAAGTCATATCTGAGTTGCTTGCATTGCTGCAGAATTGCTGGGGTTGCCAGGGATCTCTGGAGATCATCTAGTCCAACCTCCCTGCACAAAGCAAAGTCAACTAGACCGAGTTGTTCAAGGCCATGTGCAGTTAGCTTTTGAATAGCTCCAAGACTTCACAATTCCTTTGGAAAACCTGCTCCAGTGTTTGGCCAACCTCATAAGAAAAATTATTTTTCTTATGTTTAAGTGGAGTTTTTTGTATTTCAGATTTTGCCTATTTCCATAGACACCACTGAAAAGAATCTGGCTCTGTCTTCTTTACTCCCTCCGAATCAGGTATTTATACACATGAATAAAATCCCCCTGAGCCTTCTCCAGTCACAGCTCTCTCAGCCTCTCCTTGTATGAGAGGTGCTCCGATCCCTAAAACACCCTCACGGCTCTTGGCAAGACTTGCTCCAATATGCCCACTACTCTCATGTACTGAGGAGCCCAGCACTGGACTCAGCTCTCCAGATGTGGTTACACCAGCACTGAGCAGAGCGGAAGGATCCCCTCCCTTGATCTGCTGGCAGTGTTCTTGATATTGCTATCACTCATCAGAAGCCTGTGTGAGGAGCATGAGGTTTTTTCTCTATCAAATTATTTTACAGGCCTTGAGTAGCTATTGTAATCAGATAAGATAGAGCTGTGAACTCCAATACAAAATTGGTGTCAGTGAGTTTCTATCTTGTCTGACAGTAAGAAAAAAAAGACATATACAATATTCATGCTTAATTTGAAGTAGTTATACATTGTTGCTTCTATTTAGTGTTCTTAAATTCCCATTTATTCCCACATAAATTTGACAGTGCATTTAGCATAAGGTCCATAAAAAATAAGTTTATCTATGCATTTAAATAGCATTTGGAGTGCTTTTTATTTAGACTATAAAGTTCTTGTATCATTTGAGAAATTGAAAAGTGTTTTTGCACAAAAAAAAATCCACAAGGTGATAATTTTTAAGCACTGAAAATGCAAAACTCCACAAATGGAACTCTGAGTAGTGACTTAAATATTCTGACACTGACTAAAAGGAAATGGTTGGGTTTTTTCTTTAATAAAAAATGACTACCATTTGGAGAAATCTAGTAACTGAAAGGTTTGTACACTGGAAGTCATAAGACCAAAAGCTTATGATTTGGTGAATTATCTTAATTTTTCAGTATAATGTTTTTTAAAATGTGAGAGAGGTGGGTTTAGGTATTGTAGATGAGTACTGCAGAGAATGAACACAAAGTCACTATTAGTGTTCAGTAAGGAATAATCGTGTTTTAAACAGGTATGACACTTTAAATCCATATTCTATCACACTTTTCGGTGTGTTCCCATCCGGGTGAATTTCTTGCAGGGAGAGGTGTAGTGTCCAATAGGGCTTGCACAGTTTCTATATTTGTTAGCTCTGATGAGGTGGTGATGGTGATGTCTGATATGTCAGAATTGATTCATGGTAAGCATTCTAGGGTAGAAGGGCAACTCTAATGAGAATTTGCTGAAAGACCAGATACTGAACAGAGTTAATGTCTCTCCCAATAGACATGTTTTATTTTCACACAAGTTTTCTTTGTAAAATTTTGACCACACAGCGATTTGCTAGCAACAAAAGGTTTCTTCTCTGGGGGTAGAGCAGCAGTTAAGGACAGAAAGTTGAGGACTGGGTTCAAGTATGTCACAAAATTATTATATCTTTATTATTAAAAATGGTTGGAAAATAAATTGCATGTAAACTTACAAGACCCAGCTTACATCTGAGAGGTATCCATGTTTTCTTTACCCCAAAATGAAGAACAGAACTTGAAAAGCTTGCTATTTTACTTCCACCTGCTGGATCTCCCCCAAAACCCAGGGATGGGGTATCCACAACTTCTCTGGGAATCCTGTTCCATATCTCACCACCCCCACAGTAAACAATTTCTCCCTTTTACCTAATCTAAATCTACCCCCTTTCAGTTTAAAAGTTATAACCCTTCTCCTATCACCACAAGCCCTGGTAAAAAGTCTCTCTCCAGCTTTCTTATAAGCCTCCTTTAAGTACTGAAAGGTCTCAATAAGTTCTCCCCAAAGCCTTCTCCAGGCTAAACAACCCCAACGCTCTTAGCCTATCTTCACAGGAGAGGTGTTCCATCTGTCTTATAATTTTTGTGGCTCCTCTCTTGACCAGCTATAAACGACCTCAGAGCTTGATGGAGTAGCTGTAATTTTTTCTCTAGCCATAATTGATAACCTTCTGCAAACCATGTTATTCAATTAGTGATTTCCAAATATCTGCAGCTTAAACAACAAAATGCATATTATAACATGTTGTGGTTTAATCCCAGCAATCAATCAAGCACCACACAACAGCTCACTGATTCCCACTGTCTCAGTGAGATGGGGGAGAGAATCAGAGGAAAAAGATAAGAGAACTCATGGATTGAGATAAGAACAGTTTAATGATTTAAATAAAATAAAATCCTAATAGTAATACTGCTAATAATGAATTGTCATGAAAAGGAAAACAACAAAAACAAAACCCAAGAAAAACACGTGATGCAACCTCTCACCACCTGACAACTAACTGCTGCTCTGCCAGTCCCGGAGCAGTGATCACATCCCCTGGCCAACTCCCCTAGATTATATACTGAGTGTGATGTTTTATGATATGGAATACCCCTTTGGCTACTTTGGATCAGCTGTCCTGGCTATGTCTCCTCCTAGGTTCTTGTAGAGAAAAAGCTGGGGAGGCAAAGAAACACAAGAAGCTGAAAAAGTCCTTGGCTTAATGTAAGAATTGCTTGGCAGCAACGAAAACATCAGTGTGTTAACAACATTGTTCTCAGTGCAAATCTAAAAACATAGCCTCATACTAGCTACTATGAAGAAAATTAGATATCACAGCCAAAACCAGCACACAGCACTAAAAATATAATTCTGTCTCTTCTGATTCTTCTGCAAATTCTGACAATTAAATTTAAAGTGTGACAACAAGTATTGTAAAATACTGCTGTTAGGACACAGAAGTTATGGTCTGACAATAAAACTTTGTGATCCACAATCAGAAGCAACCTCTGGCATGTAATGGCCCATGGTTTGAACATATGTTTCGATAGACCTAAATGCTCTGACCCTAGTACAATTGCTGCATGTGTTGTTTGGCTTTGAAAGGGTCAGGCTGTTCCAGGCTGTCAAGAGTTTGCATGTATGCTTTCTCTTCTGCCCGAAGGTAAAGGCAAGACATAACATTTCTATTAATATTTGTAGTGGATAGCCTGGTTTAGCCTCTAGGTTATTCCAAGTGGTATCTCGACTGATGTTTTTTGGCTTGCCTGTTGGCTGCTGATTTGTGGTAAGCAAAACTTAATAAATGTTGATTAATTTAATAATGTAGGTACCTACCTGTGCCTATAGCTACTTGTGCCTATAAGAGCTTGAGCCCAACATTCAGCCACCTTTACTTTTTTTCGGAAATATTGGACAAATCCAACGAAAGACAGTTTTTTCAGCATTCCTTAATCTCCCTCTCTTATATCATCCCCATCCTCCCACTTGGCCATCTAGCTAATGGACAGTTTCAAGACCTGGTTCAGGTGAAGGCCGCAACATGGCATCCACTTGGCTGAGGCAAGGGAAACCGGCAGGAAGGCAGTGTGTCTGTGGAGTTTTGTGGCTAGTCACAAGGAAGGCAATGGACAAGTTGCACAGAAAGCTCACTTGCTGCATTAATGGATCCTGCTCAGATGCTATTTTGGTGTCTTCATCTGGTTCCCTGACTGCCGAGCATAGTTCAGTATCTCCCCCAAAAATGCTTTTGAGGAGTACCTGCTTCTTTTTCCACTGCTGCAGAATCCTTTGTTGAAATAATTCCCATGCTAGAACATAACCAAGGAGTTAGATCAGTCTCTGACCCATCCTCATACAAGCTGGCCTTACTGTATGTATATGTAGCCGTTCCCTCAGCAAAGCAGCGGTATGTACTGCCTGTTATCAAGAGCTCACCAACCTGTTGGCCAGATACCCTGGGAATCTCAGGAACATGGAGACAGCAGTTTCCATCTCCAGCTGTTTCAGTTCAAAGCTTTTACAGATTCCCATGCTCTTTGTTCTGACCATGTTTCATAGTTTGAGGCTGGTGCTACTCAACTTATTTCAGTTTTTACTTGTTTTACTGTTACTTTCTCTCTGCATGTTTGCAAAGAAATTTTCCTCTGCTTTTTCTGAGTACTTCTGTTTTCCTTAGAGTCTTAAATCACACACATTTTCTAATTTTCTTTTTTTGGAGGAGGAAGTGTTCCAGTTAGGTTACTTATTGCTCACTTATTTGTGACAACTGCAATCTGCCTGCAGTCTCAGATGAACTGGAGTAACTCCTGTGTTGTCCAATCAACAGCCCACTTTCAAGTGGCTAAATGAGAACAAGAAAGCCCCTGATTTAGCCTCAGACTGTTTTGCTCAGTCAGTGAGACAGCAGATGTGCTAGCAGGAAACTGAGAATATTGCTTTGATATTCTTGATTCAACCACAGTTAGACATACAGCCTTAGAAATGTGGCCAGACTCATAGAGAAGTACACAAGCACTATTATACCCTTGCACATGACATACAGGTCACACTTTCTGTGTAACTTCTTGGGCTTTCACCAACTCCCTCCCCACTCTGCCAGAGCATCCTGTGGACACGGTTTGCTCAGTTCTTTCACTGGAATGAAAGTTCCCATAATGCTGCAGATATTCCGCATCTCTGCATTTACCCAATAGTATAGCTGGGTTCATGTTCAACCGTCTTTCTCAACCATAATAACAATAATACTACATTGCCTACACTGTGTGAAACAAATCAGACTGATTCCTATCAGATATATCCAAGAAGGCATCAATATCAAACTCTATCTGCCCATCAAGTGGATCACGATGAGAAATGACATGCTCCTTGGTTTGATAGTCATAAGAGGGTCACAGAGAGAGGAGCCCTGTATTGGTACTTCTCTGTTCTTCTGCATCCTGAATTTTTGTCAAATGCAGTCGTGACTAGAACAACATAAATTCTGTCCTATCTTCCTAACAAAGACATTGTCTCAAAATCAGACTGTATTTAGCTTATTTTTTATGTGTAATGCCCAGCATATCCACTTGTAACTGGGATCTGTATTTTTCCTTAGCTAAAATGAATGCATCTGGGATCACTCCTCGAATGAAGTCCTTAGCTGTGTTAGCCAAATTTGTGCACACACTTGGCACAAAATGAGATTGAATAGGTTTATGCTGAAATGACCGACCTTCTGTGGTGCTCTGTGGTACCATGAAGACCAGATTTTGTGATCAGTTCCAACTATTTATTTTCCTAGTCTATTTTTAGCCAAAATTACTTTTGTATGAGTTCAAGAACATTCAACTCTCATAGCCTTTGGTAGTGTCAAAATCTACAGGTTGTGGGGTTTGGTGTTTTTTTGGGTTTTTTTTTGTGAAGTCACATATTTTTACTATTTTTACCTCTATATGCAAAAACTTGTGCTTACTGGACAGAACTTTCTCTCTAGTTATTCCTGTTATTTCAGCCCCTCTACTGCTACTTATTCTCCAAGGAAAGCTGCTATATGGAGGTAGCATATAGAGACCTCTGTGGAGCCACAGATTGACACAGAGTGCCACAGGTTTCTCTCAGACAAAAACTGTGTACATTTGTTTTCTCTTCTGCAATGTTTTAATATAAGTTGATAGAAAAGCTTATGCAACCCTTTTGCATAATAATTTCTCTCAATATAAAACATATACCTATGCAACATTGTTCTATCAAATGTCTGTGGCCTTCTTTAAAGAACTGTTTATTTTGCACTATGCAGCGTCAAGGCTTGCATTATCATTTTATTTTTAATCAGTTTTATTCTTACAGTTTAGTCTAATTTTGGGGTGTTCTTATTAGTTTACATTTTGGCTATATTACCTCTCTCAAAATAAACAAAGACAAAGTTTTTATTCCAAAAGAAAGTTGAAACTCCTGTGACAGAATTTAATTTTTAAAAGCAAGGTAAAATCACTTTTGGGTTTAAGAAAAACTGTTTAAAAGAAGACTAGTATTTAAAATAAATAAATCATTGCTATTATAATGTATTATATACATTTTTGCTATTATTGTTCCACTCCTAGGTCCTAGCTTGAATACAAAAAATTTGTCTTACAGGAAGAAGTAGGTGAAACAGTTATACAAAGCAGAGCTGAAACTCAAGAAGTCTCAGTATAGGTTTGCTATGCATTTCAATTTACTTAAAGAATAATGCATGCAGTATACCAGTTACTCCAACCTTCTGCTTAGTGTTTGGGGGAGAGCATGTGCACAGGAGTACCCCTTAATTGAATTTAGAAAGTGGGAGAAGGGGTCACTGCAGTAGAGCAATCAGCATGCAAGCTGTTATGAGTGTTGTTCTTGTAAAGCAGGGGTAACAGTAACATCTAAAAGGGAGAGCTGTTGAAAAAACAGCCCTCCTTTTTCTAAAGTGAATTATTACTGGTCATATATTTAGATTCATGCTCCTCTGTGTGACATAATTGATAGGACAGACTTCAAGATTCTTCTGTGCCTGACATCCCTTATCAGAGGCATAGAAAAAATAAGCTTCCATCAGTTTTTACCTTACTATATGTCCCGGCATGGAGATCTCTCAAATCTCACTGTTTTTTTGGAACCAAGCTTTTCATGAGTCCTCAAGGTTCACATTGCCTCACCTCATAAGGCTAGACTGAAATAATTTTTTTTTCTTTATCCTTGTCCTGAATTTCCCAAGTGGCACCAACAGGAACTTAAACTACTCAAGCATTTACCCAGAATATGAGCTGTGATCCCAGATAATTCTTTACTAAGTATAGCATCAGTTAGAGTGAACCTACAAGTGGATTTTGTAACTCCTGGTCAGCACAGACTGTTAGCAGGTGAATTTCTTAATTCTTGAAGGATGGCCTTTGCCTCTAAGATCCGATAGAAGGGCTCTACTAGTTTTTTTCTGTATCTGTTTAATCTGTTTTCAGAGAATTATCTACAATGATTCGTAACTGGCAATATCTCATTTCAAGATTATCGTCATCTGTTTGTGTACAAAGTTAGGACTGTGTTTTCCCCATGTGCATGACTTAGCATTTATGGAATTGAAATTTCATCAACTGCTTTATGTTCCAATCATTCAATGTCACAAAAGCCTTCTGCAACTCTTTGCGGTCAATTTAGTTTTGACAAGTTTGAATAATTTTATACTATTAGCAAACCTTGTTATCATATGCATATCCCCACTTTCCAGATTTTTCATGAGGATGTTGAAAAACAACAATATAAGAACAATTCTCCCTATGGTAATTCCTCTCTATTGTAAGAACTGAACAATTACTTCTAGCTTTTGCTTCCTACCTTCAACCATTGATAATTCATATTATTCGCAAGAAAAAGTTCCCTCTTATCTCTCTGTGGTTTAGACAGTTTAAAATCCTTTCATGGATGTCCTCCAAACTATTTCAGAGTTTTAACTGACATCTTTCCCCTGGACCACCTTTCAGACTCCTTTGAAGAACTTTAACAGACTTAAGAGACACAACTTTCCTCCACAACTCTCCTACTAACTCATGATCTACGTATCACATTTATTTTACATTTACTACTACTAAGTCAACTACTATGTTTATCTTACTTTTATTTTTGTAACACAACTCATTTTTTGGTCACAGGAACCACAAACAACGAAGGGCAGTAAGGTCTTTAGTCATTTGCAGGTTTCCAAGCATAAAGCACACAGTGCTACATCTATACCAACAGACAGGCGTAGAGCGCTGTGGTAATCCTGCCTGAGCATTGGCCTGAAACAATTTTGTCTTAGCTCATAATATCTCATAGAATAGAAAGCAGGATTAATTTGAACTTAAAGTTTATCTAGTTTGAAGCTACATGTTTCTGTTGTGCTTTTAATTAAAGCTGACCTAAGAGCTTGTGCTCACACAGCAGATGAGAAGTAACACGACACAGCTCTCTGGAGCAAGATTTGAGGACATCACAGGAGCTCTTGGGCTCTTATAGCCTTATGCGTTATATGTGTGCCAGGTGCCAGCTGAAAGACCTCATAGCGTGGGTCACAAGCAGGATACGCATAAAGCCGCACCATGCTGAGCCATAATGCTGGTGTGACCATGAAGCATCTGTCCCAAAAGCAGAGCTGTTGATGAACAGACAGCAAAATAAGCATGTGCTGAAACAGCTACATTTGACATAACAGAAATATTGACATAATATTTTAAGGCTTGTGACAATGTTATTGGTACTAGTTTTAGTAAGCTCAACTATTTGTATTTGATTTTACTTCTTTTCATTACTATATTTTCACAACCTTCTCTGTGAGATCTGTGAAGATCCCTTTTAATACTTTCATTGTTTATAATTGTTTTACTGTTTTTAGGGTATCTTCTCTGAAGATTCATTTTGCTTCTAAATTTTACCTACCATGAACAGCTCAATATGAGCCGGTAATGTGAGCTTGCAGACTAGAAAGCCAACTGTATTCTGAGCTGTATCGAACAAAGCATGACTAGCAGGTCGAGGGAGGTGACTCTCCTCCTCTACTCTGCTCTCATGAGACCTTACCTGGAGTCCTGCCTGGAGACCCTCTGGAATCCCCAGCACAAGAAAGACACGGACCTGTCGGACTGAGCCCAGAGGAGGGCTACAAAGATGGTCAGAGGTCTGGAACACCTCCCATATGAGGACAGGCTGAGACAGTTCGGATTGTTTGTCCTGGAGAAGAGAAGGCTCCAGGGAGACCTTCTAACAGCCTTCCGGTACTTAAAGGGGGCCTACGGGAGAGATGGGGAGGCACTCTTGATCAGGGAGTGCAGTGATAGGATGAGGGGCAATGGTTTTAAGATGAAGGAGGGTAGATTTAGATTAGATGTTAGGAAGAAATTTTTTCCTGTGAGGGTGGTGAGGCACTGGAACAGGTTGCCCAGAGGAGTTGTGGATGCCCCATCCCTGGAGGTGTTCAAGGCCAGGCTGGATGAGGCTTTGAGCAACCTGGGCTAGTGGAGGGTGTCCCTGCTCATGGCAGGGAGATTGGAACTAGACAATCTCTAAGGTCCCTTTTAACCCAAACCATTCTATTATTCTACAATTTCACTAAGAAAAAATAATTGTTTTTGAAAAGGATCTCCATTTACATCTTAACCTGAGAACCTGCTCTTTGCCTTAGATTCACCAACCAATGCATTATTTACCTCTCCTTGAAATAGCCTATAAATCAGCCTGCATCATGGATCACATGCAATCAAAGTAAGTGGTGTAATGAGATTATTTGTAGTCTTAAAAACTAAAGTAAAACAATTCAAAGAACGAAGTTTCCAGATCTAATCCAGAGTTTGGCAGATCTGACTCAGCACTGAATAACTGTGGTTGTCAGATATGTCTTCTGCTAATGCTTTTCTTCTTTAACTGCATGACTGCAGAAGCATTTTTGGTCTGGATAGCTAAACAGATGTAAATACAATGCCTGTTATTGTTTCACCTGTTCTGCTTTGAAATCAGGAGTTTTCGAATATCTGCCGTAGTGGAATTCAGCCTCTCAAATGCCCACAGAGTAAAACAAGTCTGACCAAGGTGTGTTTGGAACATGAAGAAAGGAGTCCTACAAATCTAAGTATTGCCATTATTTTTGAAGTGTTGCATCAATTAAAATGTAAAAAATTGTCCGCCTCCAAGCTGCTTTTTTCTGGGGTAGATTTCCCGTACTGCAAAGTGACTCAATGCAGCTGCTTAGCTGAGAAGAAATTTTTTTAGTCATCTGTACAACCATGTTTTCCGTCTGTTCCTATTGTAATATAGATGTGTCCGTCATATATTGGTTATATACATTGATTTTGTATGTATTCCAAGGAGTCCCAGAAAAAATTTACGAACAGAGCCAAGGTAGCTCCCAGCTGTACCATACTCTCCAACTACACACTAGGGAATTAGTTATGCTCCTTTTCATCACCACCCCTTGAACCAGCCCACCTAATATGTTTGTGTAATGTTCTAAAAACTGTTAGACTGGTAGAAGAACATGTGGTTACCCTCCCATTTGTGACCTTATATGCCTACCCATCCCAAGGCTAAGGATTTCCGATGGATAGCAGTAGGCACACTAGTTCAAACCAAGGAGCCACTGAGCCCAGTAACCTGAGGTTCCAGCTGCACTCTTCTCCTCTTTTCATTTTCACTCACATCATTCCCATCCAAGGTCTCACTGGCTCATGCCAAGCTCTTCTTTGCCTGCCTAAGGCAAGACTTTAATACTACCAGTAGGAGGAAGCTTGGCTGGTGAATCCTGGGAAAAGTCCTGGTAGCTGTGGGTCATATTTCTGTTTCTTATCAGTCTTGCTACCAGGCAGGGCACAGTGGGCAACATCCACAGGCTGCTTGGATGCCTTCAGGGACCAGTGAGTACTGTCAGAAGGGCTATATTCACTGTCGCCCTCCAGTTCTCAGTCCATACTTTAGTATTATTGTTGTTGTTGCTGTTGTTGTTGTTATTCATTAGCCTCTTACAATCCTCCTTTTTTTCATCAGTTACAACTGACCTGATTTTTTCTTTCTCCCTTTTCATTTTGGAGAAGGAAGTGAGGCAGAGTGAGAGTTTTGTTTTTTTTTTTTTTTTGCTTGTAACAGACATTAGGGACAGAACCAGTGGAAACAGCACCCATTAGCCAATACCTGGAGAGCAGGGCAAGCATATTTGAAACTGGTCCTAATACTCTCCTAGCTTCTATGTTACAGCTCCAGGGACTTGTTGACCCTAATGTAGTTTATCTACTTAGTTTACCCTGCAATGGATCTGCCAAATGTTTATCCAGTCTCTCTTTTAATGTATCTCTGCTTGTAATGTTCCTCATAAAACAATTTTTTTTAAACTTGATTATGTTTTAGTGTAAAACTACCTTAAATAACTTAAAAATGAAGAGATGTGTATTTTAAATCGCAGAATTAAAGGGGACACAGTTATATTACTCAGCAAAAAAAGACTACAAACATGCAGTTTGAGCTCATGGAAAAGTTAAGCAATTGTAAAGGATATGCACAATTAGTTTTTCTTTCACTTTTAGCAGAGAGATGGCATAAAGTGTGCCTGCTTATGAATATCAACCATAATACAAGCTCTTTTGCATAAGAAATTTGACTTAATTCTGTGTTAGGAGACCGTTTGCATCTGTAATTATGTTACCATTTACTATAGTATAAAACTCCACTCCATACCAATGGAGTATACTCTCTGGAGCAGGTCCAGAGAAGGGCAACGAAGCTGGTGAAGGGTCTGGAGCACAGGTCTTACGAGGAGCGGCTGAGGGAGCTGGGGTTGTTTAGTTTAGAGAAGAAGAGGCTGAGAGGAGACCTCATCACTCTTTAGAACTGCCTGAAAGGAGGGTGTAGTGAGGTGGGTGCTGGCCTCTACTCTAAAGTAATAAGTGATAGGACAAGAGGAAATGGCCTCAAGTTGCACCAGGGAAGGTTTAGGCTAGATAGTAGAAAAAATTTATTCACTGAAAGAGTGATCAGGCATTGGAACAGGCTACCCAGGGAAGTGGTGGAGTCACCATCCCTGGAGGTGTTCAAGAAATGTGTAGATATGCTGCTTAGGGACACAGTTTAGTGAGTTAGGTGGTGTGGGTTGACGGTTGGACTTCATGATACTTGAGGTCTTTTCCAACCTTAATGATTCTATGATTCTATAATTACACTTAACAAACAGAGTGCTTAACATTAATTATACTGGAAGATCTACAAAGCAAAAACCTTTTTTTCTGCTTTCTTGGTAGGCTGTATTCTAACACTAGTGAAAAATCATTTAGTATCCGAATCATACTGTAAATCCAATTGTTTAATGTGGATTAGATGTCATCTGCTGGGTTAAGCGGAGAGTTAACTTTCTAGCTAGCAAGAGGCTGTGTTTTGGATTTCTGCTCAGGAGAAAAGCTGATAAGAACTGATGTTTTGTGCTGCTGCCAAGGTCGGCAGACGAGCAAAGAGGCACAGCCGGTTGCTAGCCTAGGATTTGTTCTTCGGTTACTAGATTGAGAACCAGAGTGACCAATAATCTATTCCATAACATACACATCTTGCCCAGTATATAGGTGAGGACCCTTCCGGAGGATCTCCCTTTGCTTCCTAGTTCCGGTGGCTTTCAGTTTTGGTCCTCTCTTCTGGCTCCACATTGCTCTCCCAAGGCCTTCCTTCCCCCCATTCCGGTTGGCTCTCGGTCTGAGACGCTCGGACTGTTATCTCCATTACTTGAGTTTTGGGACCCTCCTTCTCCGAGATCATTAGCTGGGCCAGACACGGACGCTCGGACTGTTATCTCCATTCCATGAGTGCCTCCGGGAGCAGTGCACCCCCCATCTGGGGGAATTGTGAGTGTAGTTCTGGGATCGTTAGCTGGGAACAGGCTGAGCCTTTGGTAATTGGGTGGAGGGGGGGGCAGTATCACTGTGTATCACTCATTTGTATATTTGTTTATAGTATTATTTTCAATATTATTGTAGTTTAGTTACTAAATTGTTCTTATCTCAACCCACGAGTCCTCTTTTCCATTTACCCCCTTAACTCTCTCCCCTAGGATTGGGTGGGGGCAGGAATTGTGTGAGCAGGTGTGTGTGGTTTGGCCCCCAGCCAAGGGCTAACCCATCACACATATGTATATCTTCTAGGTTTCAGATTCTGTCAAACATAAAGTGTATTTTCTGACACTCGTTTTCAGCCCTGTTTTTATGGTAATGTTGTTTTCCTTGCCATTTTACTTCTATTTTACAAAAGCAGATTATGACCCAAAATACTGCAAAGGAGCATCATGGCTAGTTATACTAGTTATACTTGAATAAGCATCTTATTTTTTCTCTGATCTTGTTCATGATAATATTGATAGAATCAAGTACTTAAGGAAAACATTATGTAGTTTATTGAGAAGTTTATTCAGACGGATGTTGCTTCACGTTTCACTTTGTAGGATAGCTATTTGAATTTATTAAAAATAATATACACAAATTTTCTTAATGTGTCAGCAAGTCCAGATTTTTATAAAATTGCAATATGTGTGTTTCTTTCATATTTCACAAACTATTTCACTGTAAAATCAGTAAATAAAATAATATCTTCTTGCATTGCATGGCCTGCTTAACTCCCCAAAGCCTGTCATTTTTTGCAAATGCCAAAGTCATGAGGGTAATTCTTATTTTGACTTCTGCTACAGATTTTCCACTTGTTCTGGTGGTTACTCTGAGATATCTGAATGAGACTCATTCAGCTGTGCCTGATTATGTACAATACCATTATCTTTTTTTTTTTTTTTCGTGCACTGCCCTCCATTCTATAGATACAGCACTGTTTATTCTTGTTACTGGATCCTCGTTTGAGCATGAGACCATATTTTTTCTGTCATTGCCTCAGATGTTGTTACCTTGGCAACACCAAGATCAATCCAAGACCATCTCTGAGAAAAGTATTTTGCCTAGAGTAAGGCCAAATACTCCAATAAATTACTCTCTCTTCTCTCATTTCTTCCTCCACCCCGCTTCATTCTTCTTCTTGCATAACTGATTATTCAAAGCCACGCAGTTACCACGGATCCAACAAGAAGTCCTGCCTCTGGATTGTGACAGGGTGTGATTAAGTTCCACTGACTCTCTTTTGGCAAAATCTGATGCAACTACTACAAAGTTGTATACTGATTGACTTGGTCTCCTGCTCTGTACAGAGAAAGGCTGAGTCATTTCAGCAAAATTAGAACAAAAAGTTTGGTTGAAACATTTTAAAAGATTCCAAGCTCCATTTCACTAGCAGGTGCAAAGGAAATTAACTTATTCAAAATTCATTTCCATACTTAATTCCACTTAATGCACACAAGTATTTGTTACTAACCCAGTAGTCATCTCTGGCAAGTCCCCAAGCCATAGCACTTCTGCAACATAACTGCAACAAAGTCTGGATATACAGGCTGGATGGCTCACATCTTCTTCAGTATCACCCTGTTCATATTTGGGATCATCAAGTCTCAGTGTCACCTGAACTGCTAGTTATCAATGCACATCCCAAGTTGCCCTGTATCAGCTGGCTCCTCTTCACTCCAATAGATTCTCTAACAAACCCCTTTCAGCTTTGCCGTTCCTGTTATTTCAGTTCCCTGGTAAAAAACTCAAGAGTAAGAAAAGTTAAATGGGGCATCAGGAAGGGGGCTGGGGATTTTTACTAGGAATCTCTGATATTGGCTGATGCTGAAGGGTTGGCCAGGCAAGAACAAGATGAAGAGTGGAGACCCAAGCAGTGCAGACTAGCACAGCAGCAATGGTGAGGCCACTTTTCCATGAAGAAGAGAAAAGGTTGAGAGAAAAAGTTCTTCACAAGTTGATTTTCTAGAAAAAGAAGCAAACTGATGAATATGGTGCCATTATCCTTCACACTGTCATTGCTATATGAGACAGCATCTTTCTGTCTTGGGTGTGCAGTCTTAAGAAAGCACACAGAAGTTAAAGCCTGCTTCTTGCAAAGATAGGCAGGAGAGTCTCAGCATATCTCCTCATTTAAAGTCATGTCTGGCAAGGTTGCTGGCTGAGTGTCTGAGAAGTCTGTAGAGAGGATTGTCTGGAGACATTCTCTGGAAAGATTTGACTGCAATCAGTGGGAAGAGAGCAAGAGGCAAGCTGCAAACAGTGCCAGCTCCTGCTGGAAAATAAACTAAAAGAGACTAAAACTTAGTCAAGTTCTGCTTTGTTTATCACAAAACATATCCAGACTCCTCAACAGATACCTTTTCTCTATGGCAGAACTTGTCCATAAGGCTTCACTTCAATTTCAGCTGGGCAAGACAATGCCTTGGCCATGTGCATTAGTCACTGTGAGAACTCAAAAGCCTTTAATAGTTCAACATTTTATAAGCTTTTCACTTACTACTTCAGTTTTCAGCTCTGTCACTTGTGCTTCATCCTGAAACCTGCTTACTCTTCTGCCAGTAATGACTATATTTAAGACTTCAGCTCATTTAGCAGTGTGTGATTAATTAGGTTATTAATTAGTTTGATGGTGTGATATCTTTTGCAACACAAAACATGCTTTTTTTCAGACATTGGGATTTTTAGAAGATTGAGCACAAAGACTTGGCGACTTTTTTTTTTTTTTTTTTTTTTCAGTCTTCCAATGTGTTGTTTCTGCTTGCCACTTTTATGGATTTCAATTTTTTTACTAAGTTTTCAACTGCTTCTTAGTATGAGCTAATTTTCCTCTGTTGTTTACTCGTTGCTCTGCTGGTGTTTTTAAGGAACAGCATACAGACAGTGATTGTACAAATTGTCACAGTAACCCCCTTCAGTTGCCTACAAATGTTTGACCTCAGGCACAAATGACTTTTCTGTTTTGGTGCTGGCTTTTTCCATTTTTTAATGAAGATTCTGTTTAGTGACAAGCATAAGTTTCCTAATTCTCTGCTTCTTTCTCTACAGTGACATATAGACTGATTTTGTTTTCTGGTTACTTAAAGCTGTCTTTGTTTTCACAGTACTTGTAAACAACTTTTGTTCACATGTGGCATGAAACATCCTCCATCATCAAGAGATTTTCAAATCTCCCCTGTAGTTTTAAATTGGTATCACTTGTTTTCCAGACATTTCTGGATGTAGCTTCTGCTTAATGATGGTTTGATCACACTCATGAATAATACCAGGGCTGCATTCAGTTGCATAAACATAGTGCCACTGCTTCATCCTTGAGTATCCAAGTTATCTGCATATGGTTGGCAAACCTGGCAGATATGACATCCCAGATAGAATATTACCACAGGTGTAAAGAAAGTAGCGTAGTTTATATTCCTTTTATAAGTAGATAGAAAAGTTCAAGGAAGAGAAGATAAAACATGGAATTTTTACAGTATTTAAAACTTTACATAACCTTTGTCTATGAAAACCACTTAAATAATAACACAAAAATATAGACAAGAGGGAAACAGAGCTGGAAAAATAATTCTAATTACAACATGGAAACTTTTATCTCTTAGTAAGTTTGACCTTTGTCAACTATGTCCTTGATGTGGTTTAAACCCAGCCAGCATCAAAAACCATGCAGCCACTCGTTCACCCTCCCCTGTTCCTGGGGACGAGGGAGAGAATTTGAGGGATCATCACTGATAAGAATAAACATTTTTAAACAAAACCAAAAAAAAAAGTCTTTTTCAGGGAAGCTATTACTTCACCTGGCAGCCATCTTTTTAAATAGCTGTATGTAGATGCTAGGAAATTTGTATCTGTTCCGTGCTAATACTTATTAACATCTAGCAGAACATCTGGTGTTGCCAGTCTTAATAGTTTCATTCTACAGGAGCCAACTCATTGAAAAAGAAATTTTGATTAGGCCAGACCTGGAATAACAAAATAATATACAATTGATAAAAGGTTATACTTTTTGTTATTATTTGTATATTATCTTACTGAAGATGACTACTATCAAATGCACTCTTTCTTTCAAACTAGATTTTGGAAAAGCATGTTTCTGGAAAGGCTTTTGCTAAAAATATTCACACCCCTGTCTTTAAATCTCTTTTTTTCCTCCTTCTTGACTTTAACTTTCAGTCAGTTAGGGAGTGAGAACAATAGCACCTTATTGCTGTAGAACATTTGTTCTTCAGAAATAGTAAATAATGGGAAAAATTGTATAAGGCTGACGGGTATAATCTCCTAAATCTTGCTCAGGCAATTTAAGATGTCACCTCCTCCAGCTATGGAAGTTAATGATCTGGTATCAGCTGTGACAAAATGGGCTGTCCATGACTGTGTTTGTATCAGTGCACCAGGCTATGAACCAGCGCACCTGAGGAATAGACACATATTCCTTCATCAAAATGCAAACTGTTGGACAAACTGATAGCAATTTTAGTCCACTAAGTAATAGAGGAAAATCAGTGAAAAGGCCTAGAATTTAAGGTATGTAACTGTTGCTAATATTTCACTTAAATCTACTCAAATCATGGTAATCCCTGTATCATTGTCCGCCACTGCTTTTGAAGTGTTATCAGCCTTTCAGTAGAAACAACTGAAGGGACAAAAGCTCATTAATATATGTATTCCTTAAAACTAGACAGTAAAACAAAGATTTGGATTAGATTGCTTGGTAAATGTATCATATCAAAATGTGATTAACGTGACCAGATCATGAATACAAGATGCTTAAGTGGATTATATTGAGCATTGTTTTACCATCTGATAGGCCAGCTGGTACAAATTAAACTCACATTACTGTTAGTAAATATTACGTTACCATTTGTAAATATATGCATATATTTGGATTTCTATAATTCTATTTTATCATATTATATAAATATAGGGTTTAATAGAAATATATTTGTATATTTTTATAAATTATATAATTCTATAAATACATTCATATATTTACGACAGCAAATAAGTATTATCAAAAGAAGACCCTCTGTAGGCAAACAAATGGAGCACAATTGGAGTTGATCAAGTTAGCTTTAAAACAGCTTCTGAAGAGTCTCAGCATAGCATTGTTTCTCATGTCTTGAATATTATCTTTCAACTTCACTTTACCCTTAGGTATATGATTGCCTGGATGTCCTATGGGGGCAGCACTTTGAAAATTGCTCATTTCCATACTTGGAATCATTCACAGACTTCAGCTATGCTCCATGCAGCAGAGAAGAAAATAATCAAACAAATGTGCTGAACATGCCACCTCAATACAAAGTTCTGCCAGGTAGCAGGTTTTTTGAGATAAACTTAGAAAGACGTATTCTGTTTTGGAAAACCTCCATGAACTAATTTTCTCTCACACCTCCTTCTCCCTAAGTCTATTGCTTTCTTTGCTCCTTCTGTGTGTCTTCTGTCCTGTGTCCGTTTGTTCTGGTTACCTCCAAGAATTGTAAAAATAATGCCATGGTTTTGTAAATAGGTTCTAAAACTAATGAGAATCTCAGCTCAAGACATCATGGTTAATCCAAAAGACATCTCTGTGTGCACAGTATACACACAATACACTGACATTCTCAATGGTTAGCAGATCACTTCTTCTGTCTATAATTTTTTAACTGACCTAGTTTCTAGAAACTTCAACCCATTTGTGGCAAATTGCCACCTTTCCTAAGCAGCCTAACACTCTCATTCATGGGTTGTCTTCCTGTAATATATGTATGTACGTGCATACAGGTTATTAGTGTTGAAGGCTGCACAGGAATATAATGCAAATTAAATGTGATTAACCAGTATTCTCAATTGTTATGTTCACCTACAAACATACACAATAGAATCACCTATGTCAAGTCCCATTCTCCACACTAGATGCTTGCTGTTAGTCAGTCTTCTACCATAAACCAAAGTAAACCTCTTCTCATTGTAAGCATTGTTTACACTTGACTAATGCAAATTTGTTGAGCTGTCTAGGAAAAGTTGTACAGAAACACTAGAACTGGCCAGACTGGATTTTATACAGATAAACAGATTACTCTGATCCACCCAAATGTTATCACTTTGCCTCAGTATTCAATTCCTTGTTTTGAACAGCATTGTACTGGATTTTTAGAGCTTACTGCATTTTCAGTTGCATAGACTAACTTGTGTTTATCTCTTATTTCTTATGAATTCTGTACTATTTACAAAGAGACAAAGAAAGAGAGAAAGACAGAGAGAAAGAAAGAGAGGAAGAGAGCAAGAAAAAGGAAGAAAGAGAGGAAGGAAGGGAGGAAGAGAGGAAGAGAAGAAAAGAGGGAGGAAGGAAGGAAGGAAGGAGGGAGGGAGAGAGGAGGTAAGGAGGGAGAGAGGGAAGAAGGAAGGAAGGAAGGAAGGAAGGAAGGAAGGAAGGGAGGAAGGGAGGAAGGGAGGAAGCTTTTGTAGTCTCTTTAATTGGATCAAATGGTTTCTTTTTAGGCATTTTCTTTATGGATTGAAATTATCTGATTCCCCTTCCCTTTTGAAATTTAATCATGCTGGTATTTTGGTGGCAAAAATATAAATGAAGCCTCATTATAACCAAGTGCATGCAGGGTCAGTAAATTCTTTCTGTTGGAAAACTAGTGAGATGAAAATGAGACTGTTAATAGAATATCCACCACATTGATGAAACTGTTGATTGAAATTCACCCTCACACATACCTATTTGTAATTTGTAACAATGTATATTAATGGGATTTTGCTACTTCCTTATTAGTCTTAAAATCACAGAATGTTAGAGATTGGAA
>NW_010128829.1:56237-62139 GCF_000699245.1 Pterocles gutturalis | reverse complement strand
TTTTTGCAGAAAAAAAAGCAATAATTTTTTTTTATGGTTTAACTAATATTTCCCCATCTGTGCTTTGCTTAGGCGCTCCCTTTGTGGGAAAACTGAAGTCACAATCCGAACGCCTGGCAACAGAAGCAATGGGCTTGATATTTATATTAGAAGTGTAACACACAGACATCTGTTCTCTCTACCCTTTAAAATATATTGCTTCCAAAGACTAATATTTGGCTTTTTTCAGCTACGGGCTGTTGCTGTTATATGAGGTTGGTGGGAGCCTGGGAAAAGACACCAGTGTCACGCATGGGGTAGCCCCTGCCTGTGGATGCCCCTGGCAGGTGGGCAGGCAGAGATGTCCCCATCCAGCCCCAGGGCTGAGGCAGTGCTGGTTTGGCCTCCTGGTTAGTGCTGGGGTAGAGCTGAGGGATCCAGAGCCCTCTTTCAACTTTGCTGCTGATTTGCTGAGAGGTCTCAAGGTAATCCCTCTCTTCTGCCTCTGTTTCCTTACATACAAAATTATAATATTGAAAGCAGTCTAATTTAATCAAATATTTTTAGCACTACTGAAGGAAATGTGCTGCTGGCAGAGCTATTAATTTGTAATATATACACATATAAAAGATAGAGGACCAAAGTAATTTCAATAGCACAGAACAATAATGACAGGGAGGATGCATTAAACCAGAGACTAGTATTCATCCTTAATACATCTAAGTGTCTAATCCAGGCAATTATTTTCTTTTTGATATAGAGTGAGATTTAGTGGCAGTCAGTCTTCTCTTCAAAAGTAGTTTTGAATTAACAGGTGGGTTGGCACATCTTCACTTTGCTTTTTCCTTTGGGAGCTTAGTGTCTGTTATCACAAAATGTCAGTACCCTGTGCTAAAGGTCTTCATAGGAGTCAAGTCTCCTTGATGCTGGGTTCAACTCCTAAACTCACATATTCATATAGCAGTTGAATTACAGAGTTGCAGATGTGGGTGTTGCACTGTCTCTCATCTTCCTCCCTAAAAATATTTTAAAGGATTTAACCCTGAACTTTGATGATTAAAACGCCTCACAGTTGATGCCAGGATGAGATGGAAATAGTTTGTGGCTACTGCTGAAATTCTGTTGCCTTGCCCTTACAGCAAACACAGCAGAGACAGGCAAACACAGCCTGTTCTCTTGCTAAAGAGGTGTTGGATAGTTTACATACTTACTCCTGCATCATTATGCAGGGTAACAGGCTTAATTACCCAGGTGCAAAACAAAGGCAGTGAGAGGACACTGTCTCTAGACGGTTTGATAAGGCTGGAAAGCCAGGCTGCACACAAACAGAACACTCCTTTCTGTTCTGCCACAGCCTGAAGATTGATTTTGGTTTCTGGAAGTTTCTTTGTGGCACTTCTGCTTAGTTAAGGGCATTTTTCAAGGGGTAGGCTGAGGAGTAAGAGGTAGCACTGAGAAGATGGGAAGAACATTTCACCCTGTTTTCTTCCCACAATTATTTTATTTTGTTTTCAAATGCCACCTAAGGCAATGTTAAGGATTGCAATGCCAGAATACTTGTCTGTCAGGGGTTAGCTTGTACTGCCTGTATTCCTTCTCTTCTACCTACAGCACTGTACATTTTCCCCACCTCTGCACTAGTCCCTGCCTAAAAATGGGAAGATGTCAGTCTTGAATGAGTTGTATGTTAATGCACTAAGCATGGGGGTGAGGGGAGGCAGAATTATTTCTCTGCACTGAGAGGTGGGAAAATTAAGCTGTTCCCGTATGACAAGGCTTGCTTACAACATGCAAGCAATAATACAAACCACAGTAGGAAAGAAAAATGCTGCATGAAAAGTGAGACAATGCATTTTGCAATGGTTATGATTCAATTATAACCTTGACCTGAAATGTTTAAGAGCTGACTCATGAGCTGATCCATGACTCTCAAGTCACTGGACAAACAAACAAAAAGAGAGAGATCCACACTATTCTGTGAGAAGTTATTGAAAGCCTTGGTGCGCTGCTTTTCACACTGAAAAAGCCTCGTCTCCCCACTCCTGTAGATACCTATGCCAGCTGGTAATAATTGCCTGAGCTGGTGATGTGCCATAGTCCATCACCTTGCAGTCCTTCATCTAGTTCAGAGGTCACTGATCCCTAATTGAGTGTCCTAGAAATTAGAGCAGACAATGTAATGAAGAACTGGGGTAGCAAAATGGTCCCTTCCCAGCTCGGAGTCTTGGGGAAGGAGGTGGCAGTGCCAATGAATCAGGGGACTGTAATCATCTGTGGGGACTGAGTGACAGCTGTAGGTATGGCTCCCTTGGCAAGGTGAAACCTCAATTCATGTCCTCTTCAGCATGCAGCAAAAGGGCTCCTATGTTTCCCACTGAGTCCTCTACAACCTGACTGGAGAGCGGAGAAAGGACACCAGGCATCAATCTCTTCTTCCCTTTCCTTTCTTTGGTGTATAATGTTCATGGTATTTTAATTACATTGTATGGGTTAAAACCATCAACATGGAAACAGAGCAGCTTATTTCAGCACTAACAAGACTAACTTTTTTTTTTTTTTTTTTTTTTTTTTAAAGACAAAACAGTAATCAGTCTAATTATGGCAAAAAAAATCTTTTTGCGAAAGTTAGCAACCAAGCTGGGAAATCAATTTGTGTAGCCCTGTTTCATATCATCATTACAGTTGGTGCCAAGCTGGTTTAGTTCAATTTCATTAGCACAGAGTTTAATCTTAGCCATATTATTCTTAAATTTGATTGGTGACTTTTAAATCTATTTTGTAATTAGCAAAAGTCTGAGAAAAAAGCCTATGATGGAATCTTGCAATAAATTTAATTGGTTGCAGACAGCTAAACAAATCTCCACCTGTAACAGGTAAAGCTTGTGATAATAAATGAATTTAAAATGCTGAGTGGGAACTATAGATTGGCTAGTTGGGCAGCTGAACAATGTAATGAGACATTTAATTTAGAGACCACAAAGGCTTGGACTAAAACTATCATAGCAAATCTGTATGCATTGATGGCCTCAGTGAAATTAATTTTATTGCGTTGTAGGACTGCATAGCTGATGAACAGAAGAAATTGAACTGATCTAGTTTGCTTGGGATTCTCCAAGACATTTGGCCATAAATAATAAATACTGTATAACATCTGATTTTTGTCTTTGAACAAAAACTCAAAAAAACCCCAAAAACCTACTTAGATCATACAAGGTGTTACCATAAAATGAGTAAATTCAGAACTGGTCTGCTTACCGGCATACCTCAACATACCTCTCAATGGGAGGACATTTGTGAGTTCGTAGCGATGGATATTTTCCTGTTTCAGTGTCAGTAAATGTTTCTGACATTTTGCCAGTGATTTGAAATCTGAGGAAATATATAACTTACAAATAACAGACTGAGTAGCAAACATTAAAGGTGCGGTTACTGCGGCACTAATCAAGATTGTTTACTTGTATGATTGTGTTTTGGTGATGCTCCTCTTGATTTAGCCAAAAGCAAGGTGATACGTGCATGTGGGAACCGACAGCAAGGGTCTTCTTAACAGCTGATACTCCACCTTGGAAAGCAGTAAGCTAGAAGAAGATAGAGGGAGCCTGGGGAATCCTGTCCTACCTGGAGTTCTCAGAGAAGGTCTGTGGCAACTAGAGGCCAGCAGGATTTACAGAAAAGACAGAGAAAAAGAGAAACACTAAGGAAGATGGTTCCGCCTTCTAAAACATGTGAAGACTTTTTGCCCAACTATCTATCCAGTCTGTGGTTCAGTGTTTCAGCTGTACTGGATAGGCCACCAGTGCTCTATATAATTTAGGGTGGCATGAAAAGCTTCCCAAGGAGACTTGACAAGTCATTCAGTGCCATCATTGGAAGAATTTGAGGGGTCTGATGTCAGAGTGCAACAAAATCCAGTGGCTGAAGGTCCCTTCACTTTATAACTCCAAGTAAAGCAGGCTTTTATGTGTTGCCCTTTGGTATGCTTTTACCTATTGAATCACTTTGTTAAGTTAAGGGTCAGGTCTTCCAGGCTCAGGGTTTCAAATGCTTACCTTCAGGAGCTAATTCTCCAGTGTAGATCTCCCTCGGAAACACTATGCATTGGCTGTGGCTGGAGATGGGAGGCTGTAGAGAAAATCAGTAGCTTAAGATGGGAGAGCATCCCCTCCCTTCAGTTCTGCAGTTGTGTGTCTGCTCAGAGACTCTGCATGAGACCGAGTGACATAGGATATGAAGGGATTTCCTGCTAGGATGACCTGAGGTTGAGCTTTGAGGTTCTTGATTTCTTCTGCAGCATGGTATGTATCCTGTGTTGGGATCAGGTGGTGTATTTGGTTTGCTCATCTTTCTGTCATTGTTGGCCCTGTGCCATGTCCTGCCTTTGCCTCCAGCCTCCAACAATTCAGTCTTAGGTACTGACTGAAGATTTTGGTACTCTCTTCCCCTCCTCACATGGAAAAATGTTCTGGAAGGCTTATCTATGTTTGCTCATCAAAGTGTCACTATAGCACAGGTGTCTGTTGGAGGATGTAGAGAGCAGCTAAGGGTCACAGATTTGAGTTCGAGGCAACCTTTTGGAATATCTTGGCATTGTTCTTCCAGTATTCGCCTGGTTTACAAATAATGTGTCTGCTTTGTGGGAAGAACCTCTTACATATCTTGCTTGTGGCATCCAACATCTGAACTTTGTTCTCTTCATTGCCAAAGGCCCTGCAAATACCTAAGCTGAAGGAAAATCCCTAAATTTCTGCAAGTAGCAGACTTTGTAGACAGCATAGAGATAGAAGCCAAGATGATGCAGCTTTGTTTAAAAAGGTGTGATAAGTTTGGGGATTTTTCATTGCTGTCTTGTCTCCTTCCCTGCTGGAGATCAGAAACAAATCTTTCCTTAAATAGGCTGATGACTGATGATTGAAAGGAGATCAGGCAAATCTAAGATGGTTTCTTTTAAGAAGCAGATTTCTAGCCACTAGAACACTTATTGGAAGTTGCAACTGCACACCTTTCTACCTCTTTATTTCAGCAGCTGGTGTAGTTAGGTTATTTTAGTACAATTAGTACAGTACAATTGTGACCTGCCTGATAGAAAATATTTTTTAGAGGGATATGACCTCTCTGAAGCTGGTGACTGCAGCTTAGGACCAGTCTGTTGCTGTGATGCGTGAAGTACATCCTAGTCCATTAAGATCAAATGAATTGGGTGCTTGCTCGAAGGGGCAGCGTCTGCAGCCAAAAGTATTTATACTGATTAACTCCTTTTTTAGAACCCTCTGCTTGAATTGCTAGCCTTCAAATAAGTCCCCCCTTGGGAGATCATTGACAACACAGCCACTTGACTCAAAATTCAGACACTTGATCTTTATTGAACTTGATGAGCAAATATTTAAATTATAATTGAAACACTAATTAAATGCTGTGCCTAGACTCCTGCTTCAGGATTGAAAGGAAAGACTAAATTTTTTAATGACAATTTGGGGAATTACAGGTCCAGATCTTCAGCAGACTTGTAAGGAAGAGGGATTTGTTCACATGTTTGAACTCTGCATGGTGCTGCTGCCTACTTCTTTGGATATCTCGGTTGATCCCCTGGCTTTAGAAGGGTATCAGTAGGGTCCCACTCACTAGAGTTTTTCTAGTGAGTGTCAGGACATTATATTTGCTCTGGTGAGAAAAAATGGAAGTGTGGGACCTTGGTTTTGTTCTGTACTTGCTTGTCATTCTCATCATGCAATCTTGACACTATTAATCCATGTCGGCAGTTGTAAACTCACCTTCCTTTGAAAAACATGATCCAACTCCTGACTACAATTGAGTTGTTTAATTTTATATTTCAAATTCTTCCCTATTTTCTTCATTTCCACTCCTAATAAATTAGTTGCTTCTTACTACATTTCCTACTCTGCCCTTTATCGCTGTTCATGTACAA
>NW_010128829.1:0-56226 GCF_000699245.1 Pterocles gutturalis | reverse complement strand
TCCCTACAGGCATACTTATGGCATCTGTTAAGGTAGTTAGGGTATTAGACCTTATCAAAATGTCTCAAGCTCTTTAGTAAGTCACATATAACTCTATTCTCAAATGACAGTAGATGACTATTCCTCCCAACTTAGCCACGTATCGTTGCTACCCTGTCCAGGAACCAGAGAAGCGAGAATCATGCTTGGCACTTCCACAGGGATCTTGGAGGCAGGCAAAATTTTCATCATTGCCAGTAATTTGTGCCCTGTGCAGAACAGATTTGTTCAACAGAGCCTGCACAATACTTACGAGCTTGGTACAGTGACAATTTTGCTTCCTTCTTTCCTATCCTTTCAGTACCAACAGCATGCAGCAGATCAATTTCCTTCGCTGGGGGGAGGCAGGAACTGCCACGGAAACAGATGCTAGGGAAGCAGATGGGGCAAGAGTTGATTTGGAGCAATGACAACTCTGTAACCTTTCAGCGTCAGCCTGAGATTGCAGCTTTCCCCGTATTCCATAGCAGAAGGCAAGTCCAGGCGGAGGCAAAAGTACAGGCTTAGCACTGAGCTTGAGCAGTGGTCAGTGTCAGCTAGGCTTCTCGTATGTAGGCAGTTCATGGTGGACTGGGGCTTCTTCTGTCTTATGTTAATAGAGCAGCCTTTATTGCAGAGAGTACCTCGGGCTCTTTGATGTCTTTAGCCTGGCTGCGCTTATGGTTTTACGCATGCTGAACCAGAAAATCTTTGAGAACCCATCAAAAATTGCTTCTTTAGTAAGGGACATCGACTCCTACACTGTTTTGAAAACTTAAGTGAGAGGTGCATGTCCTATGCCACCCAGAAGGTCAGGGGCAGAGGCAGGTGTGAAATGGAGATGCACACACTCCCAGCCATGCCATCGAAAGGCAGCTCCCCATGTGGAACGTAACTGGGCTCTATTCCATTTCCACAGAAGCAAAGGCAGTCAAGGGTTTTGTTTCTGTTTTTCTTTTGTTAGGGGGCAGGGGAGTGCTTGCTGTTTGTGTTTGCATATTTCAGTGGGGGGGAAAAAAAAAGAACGATCAAGTTCTCCACCACAGTTTATCTGGATGGTTCATAGTATAGTGGAGAAGTTCAAAAGTCTAACCTGCTTGACAAAACATTCAATCTCATGCAACGTTTTAAATGTTCTTCTGAAACCTCCATTGCCACAACTTGCAATTGTATTCTGTACATAGTATAGAGGGGTCATGAAACTGATCTAAGGAAGTAAGTCTTCAGTAGTCAATTTAAATTTATTTTTCAGTTGGGTAAAATCCCATTTAAATGTACTAAATTGAAATGGGGTTTTAAAACATTTAATAAGGTTACAGGGAGTTCCTTCTTTCAAAGTATGTAGCCCAAATTCCCTGCATGGTTTCTTCAGGATGCTTTACAAAAGTTTAATTATAGCAAACTACAGGGTTAAGGCTGAATAAGTAAGTGCTTTTTGGATCACATATTTATTCTTTCTGACTGATAAACAACAAGATTGTGAAGACTGAGAGGTCTGCTGCCTTTTATTTAAAAATGTACTGCAGACTTGGCCAAGTGACCATCAAAATAATTTATATTTTTTCAACCTGACCTTTACCTTGAAATACGTTTTAGGTAATACAATCTCCTGTTGTTGAATGACTGTTAACATGGAATCTGACTCAAAAACTGCCTTCCTGTGTATGATTTATTTAGCAAGGAGACAATGATAACACATTAGCATATACCTGAAGATTCTTGGTCCTGTTGTGGTGAGAAGCCTTGAGAACAATGGGATGGATGTGATGGGACTGGAAATAAATTAAACATAATTGCACGTTTAGTGCACTTATTCACAGAGCTCCCAGAGATTTTCTTTATTAAGTGACTGTCACTTGAGAAGCAGCAGAAGAGCAAAAATAGATGACTATGTACAGCAGATCTGGGTTTGCTATATTACTGTGCAGCATAAGATTTTACCTGGTGCCTCAGAACCACATGAATTATAGCGAAGGGACACTGACACCTAATGCTCTTTAGATGTCTATCCCCTTTTCCCTCCATTCATTCAAAAACTAAAATTAAACTAAACAAAACCCCAAACAGGTACTTGGCTGAAATGCTTTTCTGTGTAAGTATTCAGACCTACACCAGAGACTTTTTCTAGGGTGCTGTGTGTTGGGTAACTTGGAATAAAAATGCAGTCCAGCTGATGGCTTGTGCTTGTGGTACCCGTAGTCTGTATCAAACTTCGAGTTTTTCATGGTGCTAAGAGGAAGGTGAATGCAAAATGTGCATGCATGTGTTACCAGCTGTCAAGCTGAACTTGAGAAGCACGATTAAGGTAGCTCACCCACAGGAAGTTGTTCTGTCAGCTGGGTCACAGGGTGGGGATGCTGTATTTTTCTGTGGTGGAAAGAGGCCAGGCTCTTCTGAGGAGACGTGGCCAGAGCAGAGCTTTGCAGCCTGCTGCAGTGGCTGAGGGTCCCTAATGTGACACTTGTCACCAGCCAGCTCAGAAACAGTCTCCAAGATGGGAAAGCAGTTTGGAGAATTATTACAATGTCCGACACTGTCAAACAATGTAATGAGACATTTAATTTAGAGTAAAAAAAAAAAAACAAAACAAAACAAAAAAAAACAAACAAACAAACAAAAAAAACTTCATCTATTGCTTGAGGAGAAGGCTTGATATCAGCTGATAAACTGATCTGTGTCATTCTGAGAAGCCCAGTGTCATCCAAAAAATTGTGGAGGAACAGGGATGGGTCATCAGTTGGCTGTTTGGAGAAGAAATTTCACAACCTGTGAATATGTTTTCTTACATCATGAGTACCCTGGGACAGAGATGACAACCAGCTGACTGGTTAGAGGCAGCCTTTATAGAGGAAATGCTGGTTGTCAGGAGAGGGGAGGGAAGCAGTGCCAAGGTCCAGAACACCTTTGGCTGCTGCAACCACCTGAAACCACTCACTCCTGCTCAAACTGCTTTTAACAAACAGGTAACTAAAATTCAAGCACTTGCTTTATAAAGCCTTTTGGTTTCTGAAAAGTGAATCACTGTCTGAAAGTTCATTGGGAGTGTATTTTTCTAGGATTACTTCATTCCTTTGTGAAGACGCTCGGTGAGCAGCTCAGCATGCTGGCAGGCTATATCAGCCAGGCATTTGCTCCTGTAAGTGCCAGCTGCTCCGTTACAATCCCTGCCTTGCTGAAGCCACTGGCATCTTTCTGCTTGATCTGCAGGGTTAGCTCCTTTTTATTGAACTTTGCTGCTCTCTTGCAGGAGTAATGGTTTGCTGAGCTGTTTGGTTAAGCAGCACTTGGCAACCTCAGGGAAGGGAATGCATTCAGCTGGGGAGGGGACACCCATACCTTAGTAGACCCGTATGTTCAAGGGTTGCTGCTGTGTGCCCTGTCCCATGGCATTGCTTCATACCCTGATGTGCCTCTGGGGCCCTCACTGTGCAGTTGACACAGCCCTCAGGCACCGAGCAGCTGGAGCAGTTGCCGCGCAGAAGGTTTAGCAAGGAAACGGAACAGCTGAAGTAGCAGGCGGAATTGAGATAGCGTGGGGGAGGCAGCTATTGCGTTCCAGCTCTTTAAAAACCATTATGAGACTTGTAAGGTATTGTGTTGTGTTTGTTGCTGGATTTAAGACTGCTGACTGCCAGGCAGTGAAGGTCACTTTGTGCATTCCTCTTTTAGGAAAGTTGCTGCTGTTTATATTAGCAAGGGAGTAGCAGTGCCGGCTAACTCCTGGCGTGTTAACTCTCATCTCTCCTGGGAAACAGGTCTCTGATGGGCTCCCCTAGGACCTGTATGCAAGTTGGAGAGCTGTATATCATGTCAATGTCAAGCCCAATCAGAGCTTCCTTGTCAGGATGTGTTACGGCAGCTGTCTGCAATTTGTGTGACAGTGTGCATCTCTGCCAATAAACTACTTTTGCTCTCCGTTGTACTACGTCTGCTGTCTGCGGTGCTGCTGGGAAAGCTGCCAGCAAGGGAGAGAGAGCAACTGTGTGCACAAAGGTGGCTGGGTGGCACCTCTTGTAATCTGTTCTGCATGGTGTATTGATCGGCTTTGTGGATGGATCCCGGGGGGTGAACGTGAACATCACCTATGAGTGCATGACATTTTAATCAGAGACTGGCTTGACAGCTGGGGTAATGTCTACTCAAAAAAATAAAAAAAAAAATGGCACCCCAAAAAAATACTCCATATGCTGCTTATTGCTTAGGAGCTGTATGTAGTTAAATGTAGGATATAAATGAGTAGTCCAATGAGAGATCTGAGAGCACTTTGAAGTAAAGCTCTAGTAAGCACAAACTGGTGACACAAATTAGACAGTGAAGTAAGCTTTTTGCAAACACACATGCATGCACCATGGCTAAGCAGTGCAGCCTTCTCAGCGCAGCACCATTCCCACCTGGAGCATAGCTCCTGCCAGCTGTAAAATCTCTTGACTCACAGGATAGAGAGGTGTTCATGCTGCAGGAGATGGGGCTGTCAAGGAGCAAGAGAGATTTAGAAGGAGAAGGTAGCTGGAATTTTTCTGTATTTCCAATGATATCGAGTTGTGAGAAAGATGGAACTTTTATGGGATTGTTGTGCCAGTTTGTCCCATCAACATCTTGAGTAAGGGTTGAAAACTGACTACCCCAGAAACAGCAGAGAAGGTTATCCTCCTTCTGAGCCTGTAACATGCTGTGTAGCAGAGAAGTTTAGCCTTCTGGGGAAAAATCTCAGGGTCCCAGAAGAGCTCTGTTAACCTTGAAAGTCTGCGTAGTAGGTTACTTTCTATGTGCAAAGCAGAAAGCATCACTTATTCACAGGCATGAATGACTCTGAGTCTGGTCCAGAAGTAGACTTGAAAGGACATTCATCTGCTGTTTGTGGGAATTTAACTAAGCAGAAGCTTCTGAAATGCCAAAACAGAGAGAATCGCAAAATTATTCCCGAAGCGTTGCCTGCCTTCTAGTTGCTGGCCATCTCCTTTTGTGAAAAGAGGTGAGAGAAGCAGTTCACACAATCACAAGTCCTTGCAGACTTCTCTTCTGGGGAAAACAGTCATCTTTCTTCTTTTGCTTTCAGATGCTTAAAATGAGGAAAGCAACATACTGGAATTGAGAGAGAGGAAAACCCATCAATGTTACCTTGGTATCTGACGATCAAAGGTATGCCCCCCTCTCTGCTGTGCCCTGAGAAGGGCAGCAACTGTTTCCCAAGTGAACAGCGCTTAGTTCAGAGCTGGAAATAGCACTTCGCTCCCCGTGTGGCCACACAGACCAAGGGCTGCCTGCCTGCCTTTAGAGAGCTGGCTATTTAGCTTTTCCCAGTAGAAACAAGGCAGCTTAACCAGTTATCCTCTGCCAATACAAAGAAGCGAGGAGATGAGCCTCAGAGAATAATTACTCCCTGGGTAGTGACATGGCTGACATGTATTTTCTTGTGAAGAACCACAGTAGGCTACAGCTATTAAGTAGAGGTAATTGATGAAATTCATGGCTGGCTTTACCATTCAGCTTGCTTTCATCAACTTAAAAGTCTGTGATTTTTTTCTGACAACTATATTTTAAACACAGAAAATAATAGAAGCTAAGAAAAAACCTGTTTGTTCTTTACGTTCGGTTAGCATTTTATTACGTGTTTTTTAATACTCAAAATGTACTGGCTTCTGGCTGACATTTCGATCATGTTGGAGTGCCTGTATTCCTCTCATGTTTCTAATGAGGCACAAAGTATAGAGAACATAAATAACATGAAAAAGGCTACAGTTTTTTTTAATGACCAAAATCATATGTATTTTAAAGCTCTAGGCTAGGGTTATGGCACAACAAAGCAGGGAAAGTCTCTTTCATCTGCAGTTTATTTGGAAACTAGGACCAAATTTCTGTCTCCCCAGGTGACAAAAAAACAGCAGAGAGTCTTCAATACACCAGCAAAAAACCAGTCATGCACCATCCGGCACTGTAGAGCCAATGTGAGTTATTTTGCAAGAATCGAGTAATACTTTTTTTTTATAGGAGTAAAACAGATAAGGGCAGGAGAGCCAGAGACCCAATGAGACAAAAGAAAATTAAAATGAAGGAAAAATTAAAATGAGCCAATACTGTGAAGCTATTAGAAGAGGGTGTTACAATATCTGATGTGAGAGAACTTAATTGGGAGACATAACATTTTTCCCCACCTCACTAGACAAAGGGTTGTACTCACTTTGCCATCTGAAATTATGAACAGCATAGGCTGTTCTAAGTTCTTAATAGACATCACACCTTTTGTATGAATTGTTGCTGGAACTCTAGGGCATTTTTCTGAGATGAGAATTGTTTTTCCCCACCTGCAAATCACACTTTCGTGAGGAGCTGTACTGAGGAAAAGATAGGCGAGATGTTGGTGGGGCAAGCTGGCACACCAAGGCTGTGTGGCTGACAAATGAGATTTCTGACAAGGAGAGGTGTAAAGAAAGAAAAACTAAAAGAATGAACTTCAGTTCCTGGTGATTCTAACAGACTGGTGAAATTGCAGGCTGTCATGGGGAAAATCCTGTTTCTCAGATACAAAGGGACAGGGGACACTGACATGAAAATGCTAGCAAGAGTCAGTCTCTGAATTACGTTGTTAGGTGTAAGCAGGCTTTACTCAGGCCTTGGCAAAGGGTTGGGAATAGGATTTTTAGCAAGCTCACTGTTACTGTTTGCATCATGGTAGTGTTTAGAGGCATGTTCAGGACCCATTATGTCAACTGCAGTTTTCACAAGGTTTATACGTCAAAGGTATTGTGTATGTATGGCTATATACATGGTAAGGCACTCTGTGAGAACGATAAAATCAGTTTGGAGAGACAAATGGTGAGAAAGGGAATCAAAAGAAACAGCTAATTTTCCATCTGTGGAGTTGCACTTGAGAAAAATGAAACACTTATCCAAAGCTCCAGGGAAACAGTGACAAAAGCCGGGAAAGGTTTCTTGTCCCTTGCCCTCTCATCCTATATGTTTTACCAAAAGGTGTTATTGGAATCCTTCAGTGGCAAAGGGTCTGTGCAGTTTTCAGGGCATGGCAGAGTTTCTATATGATGATGGAGCAGGAACAGCCCAAAGGCTTTTTGTATTGTCTGGACACAGGGAGTTTGTGCACAAATTTGTTGCTTGGGCTCAAACTTCCATTAAGTCAACTCATGCTGGAGTACTAAAAATGTAAGAAAATTGAATTTGGGAAAGATGAAACTGGTAAGAGATTTGTTGCTACTGGGAGTGTGAATCAGACCTTTTCCACAGCAAAGTTGCAAATGTTACTGAATGTTGAGTGCACTGAAAGCGCTGATTGCAGAGACGGTGAACTTCTCTGCTCTGTTGCAGTTCTGATCTGATAGTGGGGAGTTCCTATTTGTTTTGGTACTTAAGAAATTGTCTGTGAACTAGCAACAAAATGAACTATCCAGGATGCCTTTGATAACTTTCAGTGTAAGGCATATTACAGCTATAGATGTATGCTCTGATATTAAGCAGCGCTTTTTTGAGATAGTGCAGTGGATGTAGTTTATATTTAAGTAGTGCCTTAGACTATCGTTTCTTAGATATTTTCATGTCTACCTTTGATCTGAAATGTGTTAATCTAATGAGTGGGTAGAGGAAATTAGTTACTATGGGAACATCATCTTTCTCTGACTTACTGCCCCAGTTGGCTACTCTGGCAATCAAAGCACGCTGCAAAATGCAGCAAGGCCACTGGAGACAAACGTGTGTCTCAATCGTAGAGGGAGCTTTTGAGGTTGGCTTTGGGATACAGGGGAAAACAGCAGACTTTTGGGAGCTGTATCTTGTGTTTAAAGCAAAACAAGAGGAGGAAGGAGCTGTGGTCCAACCATGATAAGGAAAAACCCTAACAAAGTGAGAGTCGTCTGGTGAGAAGGAGACAAAGGCTCTGCTGCTGTGTTTCTTGGCGTGTGATGGAGAAAAGGTTAAGGATAGCTGCTAAAACTTGAAGCTTTTAAATCTGTTCTGGTGATCATTAATAAGGTACTTCATCATTAAACAGCTCTTTGAGCTGCATTCACTTCCTGTTTTCTGCTCTAGACTCACAGAGGAAGCCATCAGTATGGAAAACATGGGTGTGTTTTCCTCTGACCTGGAGAGCAGTGGTACCTGCAGTGGTGGCTGGTGACCTCTGGGGATGTGCTGTTGACTGGGAAGCAGCATCCCATACTGGTATTATGTTTCCTCTGTTTGCATCTCCCTAAAATCTACTGCACAGTAGTGGAGAGGAAGAAGCTAAATTCCTTATTATTGCTCATGTAAGTAAGGGGAGAACTTTTCTCCAAGTGGAAATGTTTTAATCCTCTCTTATTTGATTCCTCTCTTTGGCCAATTGCCTGGACTAGGCAAAGGGAAAACACACGTGGCCATCCTACCTCCCTTCGTCTCACTAACTCTCAGCAGCGTGTGAGCATCGGGTAGGTGCTCACCCCAACTTCAACACCTACAGGTGAGCAGGAAATATTTCCTCTGGGCAATTTGTTTCTCTGATGTCTTCATTCTTTGCTACGTAACGTGTGTAATTTATTTTGCCTACTGTCTCAGAAGAAAAGCTGTACAATTTAGATGTTTAAATCAAATCAGGATCAAAGTAGCTTGAGCTTGTTCAGGATAAATATCAACAATGTAAACCACATTAACAAAGCATCAGCAAATACCTACCACTTTCTGAATTTTTAACTGGGTTTTGACTACTACTCTGCTACCACCCTCCTACTCCAATGTCTCTCTCTGCAGTTGTAAAGTTTCATACATTTTATTTCTTGTCAAGCTGACTCCTGCTCTCAAAGTCTCTTCATAGTCCCTTGCTTGCTGTGTAATCCAACTGATGGTCAACCTAAGGAAGTTGGCAGTTTCCTCCCAGCACTATCAGTTTTTGGGCAGATGCCCTCTCAGACAGCTGCGGGTCTTACACTGACTCCCAGATTACACTGAGGTTACTCTCCCCCAGCTACTGTTCTGCAGGCAGCATCACTGCGGGGCTGTGCAGGTCCCCCACACCTGCCCTCAGACCAGTGCCTGCCCCAGCCTTCATCACTGATGCCATGCTGCTCAGCTTGCTGCCTGCAGCCCCAGCATGCAGATTTCTCTTTACTCAGTGCCCTTGCAACTTGATCTTTGTCTCTCTGGTGCCGTTTCTGAAGTTTAATGTTCTGCTTATTACTTGACTCATTTATTTGCTAATTTTGCTACAGAAAGCCAACCATATCCTGGGCTGCATCAAAAGAAGCGTGACGAGCAGGTCAAGGGAGGTGATTCTCCCCCTCTACTCTGCTCTCATGACAACCCCACCTGGAGTACTGCATCCAGCTCTGGACTCCTCAGCACAGGAAGGACATGGACCTAGTGGATCGAGTCCAGAGGAGGCGCAGCATGGCAAGGATGGTCAGAGGGCTGGAGCACCTCCCATATGAGGTCAGGCTGAGGGAGTTGGGGTTGTTTAGCGTAAAGAAGAGAAGGCTCCAGGGAGACCTTATAGCAGCCTTCCAGTACTTCAAGGGGACCTACAAGAGAGATGGGGAGGCACTCTGTATCAGGGAGTATTGCAATAGGACAGTTTTAAGCTGAAAGAGGGTACATTTAGATTAGATATTAGGAGGAAGTTTTTTTCCTGTGAGGGTGGTGAGGTACTGGAACAGGTTGCCCAGGGAGGTTATGGATACCCCGTCCCTGGAAGTAAGGGTTCAAGGCCATGTTGGATGAGGCTTTGAGCAACCTGGTCTAGTGGAGGGTGTCCCTGCCCATGGCAGGGCGGTTGGAACTAGATGATCTTTAAGGTCCCTTCCAACCCAAACCATTCTATGATTCTGTGATTAGTGTGTACGCCTCTCTATTGAAAACCTCAGGGACTCACTTAACTTACAGCTTACCTGCCTGTGAGCACCTAGGTGAGGTGCGCTAAATTGCTTTTTCAAGTGTGTGTATGGGGCGGGGGGAGGGCTCTCTCTGACTGTCTTTTGTGCCACAGTCACCTCCCAAAGCTACACAGGGTCACACTGTGCCTAAGGATTTGAAGTGAGGATTTAAAACAACTGAGACTGTCTTTCTTCCATTTTGAGCCTCCCTGATGAAAACAATAGCAATACCTAAAGCCCCCTGAGCTCAGCATGTTGCAACACCTGCTTTCTTAGTCTGCACATGTCTAACAGCATCATCTTCTTACCTGCATTCGGCAATGATGCCTCTGCACCTCTGCCGTGTTCCCAAGCTCCTCTCCAGAGAGCAAAGATGTCAATAACACAAATAATTAATGTCAAGTGGCTGACAATAACATCTAAGTTTAAAAACACAACACATGTAAACCCATATTAATTAATTACATCCCACTCTGAAATTTGAACAGTAAGCAAATTAGGAGGGTCATATGGTGATAATGATCAATGCTTATTTTTACCAGGGAAACGTTGAGAAGTAGAGCAGCTTTGGCACAGTTAAGTCCTTACTGGAGTTTCTTTATCTCCCACCTTCTTCTGAAAATCGACTTTTTAAATATTTGATAGTCAAGGGTATAACACTCTAGAGAAGGCAGAGCTACACAATCCTGATAGAAAAAAAATCATCTAATGTATGTGTATCAAATATAAAATGAGGAATTATGTTGAAAGCAGAAAATTAGAAGTTATTTTGTATCAGAACACACAGACAAGTTTTTCCTGTGACCTGACCCACATTCTTGCTATTTATCATTCATACTAGTCCTCGCATCTAGTGTGCTTAGTCCAATCCAATCGTCTGCTTTCAGAAGCACTTCTGCATCTTCTGAATGAGCTGGAAGGACAGGGACCTCATCCTGGGACACATGGACCTTGAAGGGCGTTATGGCAAACAAGGCATGTCAGACCAAGTCTCCAGCACCACCATGCCAAAAAGAGCCTGTGTGAAAGATCTGTTTCATATAGCCATACCAATAATTATGGGGTGGGAGATGTTTGGTTTTTTTCCTCTGATGTTTTTGGGGTGGATATCTGATAATGTCAAGTTTTTTGTTTTCTGTGTCTCAAAAAATTTTTTGCAGATAGGGAGGGTGGAGGAAAGAGCTACAAGAATAAATACAAAAACCCTGATATGTAAAATAATCTCACTAGAATGGGCAAGGAAGAGACAAATAGGGGAACATGCTAACATATAATTTATCTTTGGAATGTTTAATCTGGTGTAGAAGTTTTCAGTACAACTTTTTTTTTTTTTTTCCCCTCACTCACTCAGTCTGACCCAAACCCAGGCTGTTGCCAATGCCGGTCCTCATCCTCATCTCTCTTTCCTGCAGCTTCCCTGCCAGTAGGTTTAGGGTCAGATGAGAATGCAGTGAAAACAACCTCCTTTCAGAGGACCGTTTTTCAGAGCAGTAGGCGAATGTGAACATTAGGGCAGTTACTGGAGCACAGGGCTACATGGTGTAAGGAAGCTGGAAGGCAGTGGGCTGGCAGAAACAAGGGCAGGGAGAGCCTGGGCTTGTACCACCCTGTGACTGCCCTGTGCTGGGTCTGGGGATGCATGACTTGAAACTTGTCCCTTATCTAAGAGCGAGCACCACTTTTTAAGAGCAGGAGCAGGTGGCTGGGGAAGAGCTGGGTTTTCACCACCGGTACCTCTCAGAGCCAGGCATGCAAGTGCTTCCCTGAGGGACCCTCCATCCAGAAGCTGTCCAAGCTCAGCAGCTAAGCAGAGAGAAGGCAACAAGAGGTGGGATCCTGCCCTGCCATGAACATGAGGGAGTGTGTGAAACATCACGTTCAAGCATGCAGGTCCCATTGCAAGGAACGGGGCTTTGCAAGAGGAGGAGCTGGGAATCGCCTCAGGTTTTCCCACCCATCAAACCCCTGTTCTTCCCTTGAACTTCCTGGCTCCTAGAGAGGAGAGGAGGCATGGCAGATGTTCAGGAATGACCTTTTCTTAGCTAGCATCACTGTGGGAAGCTGATAGCTTGAAAACCTCTTATCTAGGAGAGGAAAAACACAAAGGGAGAGCAGGAAGAGGACATAACAAAATATCTATAAGCAGTTAGGAGTTAAGGAGCCTGTTAGGTCCCACTGAACTGAAATTATCTCTGTTGCTATGAAATAAGAAAAGTTCTCTGAAGCAAATGTCTTAATTTTGGTCATGCTGGATATTCTTCTAGCCAAACATCACAATTTTTCAGGCACAACAATTTCTCACAGATTACTCTGCAGAGTCCCTTTGGATGCTGAGAAACTAAACAGTTCTTCTTTAGTCTCTGGTAGAGTAGCCAGTGTTATCAAAATATGGTGAGCTGAAGCAATTCCTGCAATTACTCATGACTGATTTATCACTTGATTGCAGGAATTCAGTTTAAATAGATTTTTTTTTCGATCTCCTTTGCTCCCTAATTGATTTTTTTTTTCTTTGAATGCTGAATCTTTGACTTCCTCTCATAAAACAGATTAGAGTCATTATGGCTGTGTGCTTTTTAATCATTCTGTTGCATAATTACCGTTGCTGCTGTTGTCTTCTCATTTGCACTGTTTCTTTATTAGCAGCTCTTATTGCCAGAAGCTTTAAACGTTTCATAATCTGTCAAGGTGGTAATTTTTTTTTTTTTTTTACTTGAAGACCTTTTCAGTGATATCTTCAAGCACCTGGCTTGGTCAGACGCTTTAATATTCACTTATCTCTGTCTGGTTGGCCTCATGTTATTTTTAATCACCCTTCTTCTGGATAACCAAAGTAACCCATTAATCATATAGAAGATGTAAGGAGGTCACATGGAACTATATCAGACAGTAGGAAAATAATAGACCCTTCAGAAACAGTAATGAGGCCGAAGGCCAAAAATGAAACATAGGCAAACCTTCATCTGTTGGTACTAGTAAAAGAGCCTTATTGCAGCCTGACCCAGCAATTCTGAGTAAATGCAGGCTGTAGTGGTTTCTGTAACACGGAGGGATTATACCACCATTTCTTCTTTGTAATGTTTTCAGGGGGGTTTCCATTCAGGGTCCCTGCCGAAATACAGCTGTCCTTCTCCCTGAGCTCCTGTAGCCGTTTCCTTACCCAGCATGCCAGCTCTGGAGCAGCTCGCCTTTCTCAAATGCCAGATAAAGCCAGACAGCTTATGGGCAGTGTTTTATCTCTGTAAAAGGCTCTTGGATCTCAGTTCTCGCTGACTTGAGCATAAGTCAGAGGGCTGTGGCTCCCTGAGGAGACTTGCGAGGCTGTCCGCGAGCAGCTGGTGTGTCCATCAGCCTTTGGTCATCACAGGTGGGTAGGAATGCTGACTGATGGCATTTCACAGCAGTGATGGACAGCGGTCTCCTCTGGGGCCAGAACCATGAGCTGCAGCGCTGCCCAGCTCACATGGAGCACAGAGCAAGGCCACCCTGTCTCCCGTGGGTACAAGGTGCTGGTGGCCCTGCCCCAGCAGCTGCTCCTTGCCCAAAGTCCCGACTAGAGCCTGCAGCCTGCCTTCTGTACGTGCCCCCTGGTCCCCACTGCAAGCACGGGGTCTCAGAGGTGGGGCAGCACTGTGCAAGGCAGTTTTTTCTGTGTCTGTGAGGTGATCAGGAGAGCACTGGGAAGGGCTGGAACGAGTGCATAGTTCAGCACAGATTACTGAAACTGGGTACTTCGTGGCCTGTTGGTAGGTAAAGGGCTGTGGTGGTGAGAAGATGCTCAGTTCTCCCCATCCTTGGGGGAGAGGACAAAACATAAGGGATTTCTCTAGATTAGAAGTAAGAAAAAAAAATTATCAGTTCTGAAAGATGGCGAAACCTGGGAACAGATCACCTGGGGACCTGGTGGCATTTCAGCTGCTGGTGGTTATCAAAGAGTTTGTGAGACACAAGTCTGTCAAAAGTGACACAGATATGAAGGGAGCACAGCAGGTCAAGCTGCCTCTTAATTCTCTTCCCTCTCCTGATTTCTGTGTGTGGAAGTGCAAGCCAGAGGGAACAGAAATGCTGGGATGCGCACGTGCTAGTCTCTCCAAAAGCTGAAAACAAAAGTGCACAGTAAAAGTTGGGTCGTGGTTTTGACGTACACAGAAAAGAATAAAATCCAAAGGAAGGTAGCAATCATTTATGACTGAAAAGAATGAAGAGTCAAGAATTACTTGTGGTAAATAAGATATTTAGTTATATTTTAATAACATTTTACAGATTTATTTCATCTTTACTTTACAGCTGTGTGTTAGGAAATTGGTTGCTATATTTATTTATTTTTTAACATTCCTTCATCCATTTTGGGGTAAGCTTTTTCATTAAGGGAAATGACTGTCTGCATTTCTTTTAGCACCTTGTCTGTGCCTTATTTAATCTTGCCAGAGGAAACTGGCAAATATTAATTCTTGAGTTTTTTCTTGTCTGTATGGTAATCCAGACAAGATTTTGACAGTTTCAGTACAATAGCCTCCTCTCAGAAAAGCTTTGATTGCATTAAGACATACTCTGAAGTGCTAATCTCTTAACCTTCTAGAGTTCATTAGCTGGACAGATAAAAATTGAGTTTAAAGTGACCTATAAGGTCTTCTTGCCAAGATATAATCTAGTTAAAATTTTCTCAAATTGAATTATGTGGACTGCATACCACGTATTGATTTTAAAAAAATCTTCTTAATGGAGTCATATAATAAGGCTTTTGACATGATTTTTTTTTCCTCCTTTGATGTAGTTGTTTTTTAAACAGAAACTTCAGCATTTTGTTTTGTAAAGCTGTCACCAGCTTGATGGCTTCTCAGTCAGATAACGCTTTGACCTCTGGACCACTTCCTCGTTTGAGGAAAACACAACTGCAAAAGAAACTAGTCCTGTGCCACTTATGAGTGAGTTTCTCACCTCACATCCATATGAAGAAGCTGAATCCTGCTCTGAATTATGTCCTGAAGGACTGATGCTATGGCCTTAATTCAAGATGCATCCTTTGCATCTTTGAAATAGGATTTTTGGTAAGTGCTGCTTTCAAATGTCCTTTTTGCCATGATTTATAGTTCTTAATTTGGTTCTTTTTCAGTCTGGAACAAAACCAAATAAAGGAGCGGTTAAGTATGTTGACGAGATACCTTCAGCTGTGACTCATGTTTTCTGGAACATAGGCAAGGAGTCAGGAAAGTTAAAGTGAAGAACTGCTTTGTGGTGTTGGATAAGGAGGAGGGTCCCAACTCTATCATTGCCTTCTCTGGTCCTGTCTATGGATTTACTCTCCAAAGTCTTTGTTCTATGGATTTGAGACCTCTACAGCCATAGTCTCCTGTAGGACGGGGTGTTGCTGGGCTGTTCAGTGACCTCTACTAGAAGAGCAGCAAGAAGTCTGATGCCTAAGCATCATTTAATTGCCAAAATATGTGGTAAAAGAGAGACAAAGGGGAAGTGGAGTCTGGAGGCCTCTGCAGGGACAATGTTTTAAGTCTTACTGTGGACCTTAGAGGAAAATTTGAACACAGACAAGTCTTTGAACCCTGTCTGACCCCCTCCAGTGGATTTGCTTTTGAAGAAGGTAGTTTCAATAGTGATATTGGTTTTCTGATGCCCTGTGACTCATCTACAAAAGCTGCTCATCTGTGTTGACTGAGGTTGCTCCGTGTAAAAGAATAAAAAATCAGTTTGGGTTTATTTTTTTAAGTGTTGGAAAATCTCATACAAAAAGCTTTTGTGGTAGGCAAATCCTAGATTTGAGACAATAACTTGGTTTCAGTAAAAATACAAAATTAAAAATTCAGTTCTCCCTTTCTTTGAGATATTTTGCAGCAAGCCTGAAGTTGACAGTATTTGTTCGATTCATTGTAATTACTATAAATGCTTCATCCATTCAGAATCATTCATGATACCCCCAGGGACCACTAAGCTTTAATATAAGCTGTTTTAAATTTTAACTCTGATTTTTTCTCTCACATGGTTTCCTCTTTTATTTTCTCTAGATGTCTACTTTTTATTGCTATAGCGATAATTTTTTCACTTGAAAAGATAACAGCAAAACAGTGGTGTTTCAAGAATTTCTAATGTCCAATTCTTACACAGAACTAAGCTATTTCTTGCTAAAATTATGTTGCAGGTTTGCTACTGAACAAGCTTAATCAATCAATAGTTCCTTTTTGATAAAGTAAATAAATGATGTTGTGGTATGTGATAATCTCTAAGTTTCCCCCCCACCCAACAGAAGGCTCATACTGAGGTGGGAGTGTGGAAATGGAGGAATTGACAGGCCCAGACAAATGAACAATTAAGTTGGTGTACTGAGGTCTGTGGCAAGGCAATAGAATACGGTAGAGTACGTGCCTGGAATATCAAAATCTTCCATGGTAGTTTAAAGTGTCTCAGGAGAGCTGCTGGGCAGATACCATGTGGAAAACGAGCAATACTCTCATTACAGCAGATTAGGTTGCTTATCAGTGGCCTAAAACTTGGAAATATGGGAAAATGAGCCCAGAACAGTTTGAAAATAGGAACATAAGTATATATTTCTAAACAAAAATTCTGTTTGTTTTTAGGAAATATATATTGAAGCAACCTCTTGTCAAAGAGGACGAGTCCTGATGTGTTGCAAGGAGTAAAGTGTGGGAGTTTTCAGCAGGTCCTTTGATGCCAGGTCACAGCCTGGCTGGTGGTGCTGGTAAGTCATACAAGCCACGGATTTCAAATGTCACCATTATCCAGCCACATCTGCAGTGTCACAAGTGGCAAAATGGCAGAGAGAAGTGGATATACTCACGGTATCTCTCACTTCTGTTTTAGGCACAAGCCATACTGTAAAATGTTTGCTTCTATTGGTTCTTATTTAAGTAATTTCCCACTTCAGAAAAAGCAAACACATGTGGTGAACATTGTACACTGCCCTGCACCTCCACACCTCCAGCTTGGACAGATGAATTGCAGCAGCAAATGCTTGAGCAGTAAAAGCATTGCTAAAGAAATGGGCCCCAGTGAGGATCTGATTTCAATTTCAGGGTAAGTTACCATGTTTTCTTTGGGAATTTTTTTTTTTTGTTCAGGAGTTTTTTTTTCTTCCCTTTAATGTCAATAAACTGCAAACTGGATAATAGAAAAGAAACTGAATTGTAAGTTGTAAATAGCATTATTGACTAAATACTGGTTGTAGGATCTACACTGCTGCTGCATGAGCCAGAAAGCACATCTTGACGGTACAATTTTATTTTTATTTTCATAGAAGCAGCAGTTAAAAAAATCATTATCACTTGCGTCTGAGCTGATGTTGTTTGATTTGGAAGTCACTGGGATGCAATAAACAGGAAACCCCAGGGTGCCATTTTACTAAGACAGTTTTCAGAGAGGAACCACAGTTTCTGCTGCAAAGCACTGTTGATTTACATAGATTTTCTTGTCACATGTTTTGGCAAAATGTATCAGCTTGTGCTTCTTAGCATCAACAAATAATACTTGACTTGCAAACGAGCTCCTTGGTAAGTACCCAGCCATGGGAGGCTTGGAGACTTGACTGAATAAAAAAGACTTTAATTTCACCAATTTGTGAACTGGCACTATCCCTGCCATGGTTATTTGCAGCCACTCTCCAGTCCTTGCTTCTCAGGCTCTTGATTCTTTGATATTGAATCTATTCAGTCTGTTAGCTTTTGCGAAATTCCAAGCAATGAAAATTAAACATTTATTTTTTCAATTTCCATGTAAATGACTTAAATGGCTCTCAAGCTCATTTGTGCTCTCATGTTTGAAACTCATCTTTTCTACTGTGTGATATTGGTATCTTTTCCCTCACTATATAGGCCTTTAAAAATGTTCACCTTTTAAAGAAGAAAAAAAAAAAGCAGCTTACTTTGTATTTTTCCTGTGCAGTCTTCTTCCTCATAATGAGCTTAAATATAAAGAACATAAACCTATCTGGAAATAAAATTATGCGCTACGTTCACTAAAAAACGTAATTACATTATAATCAAACTGTCACTTTACGAGATAGTGGGAGATGAAATACATCATAAGCTGACAAAAGAAGAGGACGGCTTGCTCTTTTAAATATCATCCATGGCACAAAGCAGTGAAAAAACTCTGAATTAGAAAGAGCGTAACCAAGAAAGCTCTTGGAGCCAGTGAAGGGGGGCCACAGCATGAGGACCAGAGACACAGAGAGGCTTTTCTGGTGGGTCAGGGGAACCTTCAGCTGCATGCAGCCCAAAGAGCGCGCAGGCTATTGCTGCCAGGGGACTGACAGCCCACAGGTGCTTGAACACAGGGTGGAAAACACTGACTTGTGATTAGCAAATGCACTGAATTTGTGCATCATGTTTTGCACAGACCTCTGGTCTCTGCAGCTGTGGCAGTTCTTGAGTTATTGTCCTTTCTTGCTTCACCCAAAGCATTTGTGCCCCACCAAGCTGTCAGCCTGTATTCAGCAGAGGCTGGCTCATGTCTCAGGTTCAACTTTCAAGTGATTTGGGAAAATCTGAATGTGTGAGGGGTTGTCTTTATTTGTGTCTTGCCCTTTCTTGTGGCCACTGCAACCTGCATTGCCTCACTGTGAAAGAAAAATGCCTTGGGTTGAAGGGAAATTCACCATCCTGTGTAGCCACTGAGTAGATGGCAGCATTCAGGTGGGAGTGATTTTCCTCAGTCTTTCAGGCCCTTGTCATGTGAGCTGTTGTTGAGTAAAGTCTTTTTTCCCTCCTGGTGTAATTTCTTTGAGATTTGAGTCTGTTCCCTGCTTTCCTTTCTCTGTCAGCAGTGGATCCTTTACACCGGCAGCCCCAGCAGGGATCCTTGCTCTGACGCTTGAGAGCAGGCAGGTGGCAAGTGGTGGGTGTGAATGTGGGGCACAGGGAGAGGGAGAGGAGCTGGTGATATGGTCTTGGATGCCAGCCTTGCCTTCCCAGCAGGGGCTGGGCACATGGGGCAAGTGGGCGGCTGCAAGTTTATTCTCATGGATGGACCAAAGCTGGTGGAAGACTGGCACCCAGCAGAACTGCTCTTGCTGCCTGTAATGTATCTAATGAAAGAGAAATGTGTTTTCATGTAGGGACTTTCTTCTGGTAACTGAAAAAAGCTTCAGAAATATGAATGTGTTGAACTTCATGGTTTTGTAGTCTGATTTTGTTTCTATTCTAGAGATAGAAATGGTGACATACCAGGAGGTCCATGCTGTAGAAGTGGCACTGCTGATGCTTTTATTCAGTGTCTTGCTTTTCTCTTTTCATGCTGTGAATACAGCGACAGAGCAGCACAGCATGATGCGCTGGCCGTGCACGATGATATTCAATGCGCACAATGGATAAGACCCACTTTGTGTATTCATGCCACATACCTATCTGACAGGGTACTCTGAGCTTCAGGAAAATGGAAGCTGGGTGAGTCCACTGGAGACTTCCCAATACTACAGCCTGCTTTTTTCAAATGTAAAGCTCTAGTTTGTTTAAATACAATTAACTTTATTTTTTCTGAGAAAAGTTGAAAGATTTCAGTTCCAAGAACATGAACATGAAATGAAGATTCATCAAAAAGAAATAATAATAAAACCTTGTCTAAATGCCTATTCTGTTTTGACAGAAATATCTTTTGTCAGAAACAGCTTTTGACAGTAGCTCTCTCCCCAGATAAATATAACAGTTTTAAAGCTACTTTTTTTTACCTTCTGTCACCAAATCTCGGCAGAAACAACACCACTCATGGACTGCCAACAGTGGACTACTAATGAGATGTAAGTTGTGTATTGAACGCCTTGTGGGCTTAAATTTAGCATCGTCCTCATTTTATGTTAACATTGCTATTGCTGGCAATAGACTTCGTTAAAATACCATAATTTTCTTCTCATTAAATTCGTGCTCCAATAGCCACCTTTATCGTGCAAGATGTGTAAGGTGCCTTGAACTAGAAAGCCAAAACAAAACAAAACAAACCAAATTTCTATTCTCCTGATAAAAGGTGCAGGTAGAGTCTTCTTGGCTTCGACTGTACAGACACTTTCACGAGGCCACTGTGGCCTGCTGGGCATAACAAGGCTATTTGAAATAGAAGTTGCTTCTGTCCCAGTATCTTCAGTAGCGTCACTTTCCACATTGTTCTGCTGCAAGGATGATGGCAGGGATTCTGGTTCATCTCTGTGCTCATCTCTCCACACAGCAAGACTTACTGTCAAAGCCCCAAAGTCACAGCAGAGCCATTGAGTGCTTGATGGTGCCTGTAGCCTGTGTTCTCTGGTGGTTTTAAATCCTTAAGAAAGGTGGAGGGTTAGTGGGTATTCCCTTGTTTTCACTCCCTTCAGGACTCACTGCCTTTCCGGCTCTTTCTGGCCATCCTCAAATTGACCTTGAGTTGCAACAGATGCTGAAAAAAAGGCTTCTAAATAGATCAGATGGTGCCCTTATTCTAAAAAAAAAAGTGTTTAAACAGCTGGGGCTTAAGTTGTAAAGGCCTGTTTGTGGTGTAGGTAATCTTCATCGCTTCCACAGGGAAAGCTGAATTGAAGAAAGGATATAATAACCTTCTTTTAGAAAACAAATCCACCCCTTGAATTTGCTTAACCCCAGCACAGAAGGATGTAAGGCATTTACTTCTGTTGCTAACCAAAGTGCGTACACAGAAGATATTTTTTTACAAAGCTAGCAAGCAGCTTTGGAGGTGCTGTCAAAGAATTGGCACTACAGCACATTCTCTGGCTTTTGACTTAGCCTAAACTAATCATCGTTAGAGTCCCATAAACAACTGCATCTTTCTGTTGTTGACTCCTCTTTGCCCTGTGAAGATCATAGCAATGCAATAATTTAGCTCAGACAGATGCAACACCGCAAGGCTAAGTACTATGTTTTACCTGCCTACAGCAGCTGATGCCTAGTGACCTAAATAACTATGCATGATAAAGAGGAAAATACTAATTTTACCTTAAAAGTTGGGGAGGGGGGGGTTGTGCGATTTTTTCTTTTGTGAGTGGGAGTCATGGAGGTGCATAAAGACAAAAAGACCCAGTTGAGCATGGAGCAATGTTCTTGGGATGTTTCACAGTTATGGGTGATAGTAGGTGATGTAGCTGACTCAGCCTGAAAATAAGGGTGGCAAAATGACCCTAGCAGGGTCATGACGTTGTATGTATGTAGGGAGTATACACACAAGTTATGAATTCTGGCCTGACTCAATGAACTTGTTTTTAGATCTTGACTTTTTTTTTCAGTTTCTTTTCTTGTTTTGTTTTTTTCCCTCTCTTACATTGCTTCCTTCAGCTACTGTGCTGAATGGAAGACAGAGATTTATTTATGTGCTGGTCTGTTAAGATCTGTTTGGGGCCTGATGATTTTTCCTGTTCCTGAAAGGAAGAGAGATATTAGAGCTCTGTAGTGCTTCTCTGCGGGAGTCAGGGCTCAAAATCTCTGCCACAGCTTGACACTGAGGTAGAAGGGCTAGACTTGCCTGCAATGTCCTAATAGAGCAGGATTATTTTCTAGTGGATAGATGCATTTGCTCTGTACTTTTGTTGGAAGTGCCTTAGGTCCCTCAACTGCTACCAAAGGTCTACGCTTTTCCTAATTACTGGGCCTGCATGCACTAGGTTTTTCTTTGAAAGCTGAACTTTGCATCCACATTTCTGAAAAGACTGAGCATCTCTGTCTCTTTATGTTATGTTCATCTCCCTTCCTCTCTCCACACCAGTGCCGAGATGCACTGTATGGGCAGTGTGCCTCTGAAACTGTTTCGCTGTCCATTCTCCTTACAAGAACCCATATGAAGACTGGTGAGGCTGATAACTCACATAGCTTTTCTTGATATTTTTTTACTTCTTCAAGCATGCTGGGACTGAGAAAAATTAATATCACCCTTCTTATAAACTCGTCCTTGTGGCTGATACAAACCCTCCTAAAAGCATATCAAAACAACTTGCTTAAGAGTGGTAATTTGCTAAAAAGAAATTATATTGGAAAACAGGACAAACTCTTATGAAGACTTGTAGGAAAAGAGCTCTGGCTATTTGTAATCTCGAGATTTTAAACAGAATATCAGCTCAGAGGTGTGTGATGAATTTTGACTGGGGAGAAACCAAAGATGGAGTTTTTAGGAATCAATCTCTGATGTATTTAAAAAACCCATCTGTGCAGTGTCTTTTCCTTGCCTTAGAAAAAGAAGCCTTCCGTGTGATCCCTGCTCTTCAAGCAAAGGTAACAAGGCTTGTTGACCTGGATGAAATAAATCACTGGTGTTAATACAATATTGGAATGAAATATGCTTTAAAATCTAACTTGCCTAATGGCCTAAGAACATTGGCAGCTTTCGTATGTACAAATGAGAAGCTGCTGATCTGCTTGCTTACTTTTCTGCTGTAATTATCCTCATCTTTATAAGAATATATTATTCCATTTTCCACTCCATAGATTAAAACCAGAATTGCTAATAATCAGGACTTTCACTGTCTCATTGCAAACTGCTCATGGCTTCATTAGAACCAATCTGAGCTCTTTGCGCTCCTGACCTATGACTTAAAATGGATGTGTTGTGCAAAACAAGCACAGTGGAAAGGACTCTCCCATTCCCACTTAACGTGTTTGATGAAAGACACTGCTCCTCCCATTATAGTATTTAATAGTAAGTTGTTCTAAAAAATAGTCTTAAAAATCCAATTATTTTTTTGCATGTCTCCAAACTTTCTTGGTCCTATTGGCCAGCATCACCACTAAGATCTCTGTAATTTGTAAATCCCATTACACAGCACTCGAATTCTGGCCTTAGCAGTAAGTGGAGAGCTGACCACAACAACATTTAATCTAATTAGTTATTTTGTTAGGACTAAATCTATTTTTTTCCAAGGGAGTCATTGCACTGCATGCAGGCACATCAATGCTGGACCCAAATTTCCTAGTAGAAAATGGCACTCCCCTAGAGTTTAGCACATGTCTTTAGCCGTATTCAGAAGCCTGTGATTACCCTGTCCTTACTGATATTCTGATGCAAAATTAAATTTTTTGTCTCCACAGCATATTGGACCAAAGTGTGGGCATTTGCCTTTAGTTATCTGTATCAATGCAAAGGCAAGAAATAAGCTTGAAATCTGAGACGTATTATAGTTGTGTCGGTCTGGGATTGGTTTTTTTTAGATTTCCTTTCCCTTCAGTGCTATAAATTTACTTGATTAATCTCATCATGCAGTCTTCCCAAATTCAAGTGCATGATCCCTGCTTGTTACAAGCACAATTTTCCCCTGCCTAGCCCAATCATCGTTTCAAGCATAGCTATTCCAAAAGGGGAAATGTGATAAATAGAAAGTTAGAGAAAATTCAGGAATCAAAAATAAAGCAGAGCTTACTCAGAGGCACAGATTCTCAATGGAGCTTTTTGTGTACAGAATATAAATCCAGCAAATTGTAGTCATTAAGACACATGGATGTCAAGGCTCAGGAGGAGTGACTCGCTAGACCACTAATAAGATAAGCAAATTACACCCAGATATGAAACTGCAAATAGAGTCATAGCTCTGCCCTTAAAAATGTTTTGCACATTAACACCCTAACCTTGAAATTAATCTTTCCTCCTTTAGCATTCTCATATCTATTGCAAGTAAAGTTGCTATATCTGTTGAACTATCTTTCATGCCAATACTCTTTGGCAGCCATACTGTGAATATGCAGATGAAAGAAGAGAGGTCATTTTATATGGAAGTGGTGTAACAGATGAGTATTGCTCTGATTGTGTCCAAAGGAAAAGTGTGTGGCTTGATTTTATGGAAGCTGTCAACAGACCTTGTTGAAAAAATACAGTATTCTGAAAGATAGCCTCATCTTTCTCACAGTCTGCCTAATTAAAAAGCTGATTGAAAATCAGCTCAGAATGAGCTTTCTCCCTCCGGACATGATCTTTGCTCAAGCTTCAAGTGATGCTTTTGAAGCATCAAAATATGTAGACAGTAGTCATGGACTGAGGCTGAGAGAAAACAGCACCTATTTTAACCCTCTCCAGGACAAATTTGATAATAAAAGCCTCGACTGATTCAGCCTTTATTTGTCCTACAGGCAACTAGGAAACATAGGGCAGTTTATGGGCTTTCCATCACTAAGACAGATCTGAGAGTTATTGGCATGGAAATGAAATTTCAGGTTATAATAATGAGGAATATATCATAAGGACATGAGAACCCAGTGAAATGCATGAGCTTTTTAATGAGTCTCTGTAGGAAAGATGCTGTCTTATTTGAGCCATAATGTTCTTAAGGCTCTGTACCAGTGAAGGTTCAGGTAGCAGCCAGAGAAAGATAAGTGGGGCTGGATGATAGAGTCATCAAGCACTTTAATGAAAAGACAGAAGACAATCAACAAGAGAAGCACAGTGTTATTGCCGTTGCACACAGTCCCAAATAAATAACTGTGTTGAAAACAGACAAAAACCAACCAAAGCCATGTCAGGCCACTTCCTGAAATCTCCCCAAGTTAGCAGCCTGGGGTCTCCCAATATTTCCTGTTAGCATCATACATCTTCATTCCCAGCTGCACCTATGTGTGGATGAAAGCCTGTTTCAGACCTGAAAAAGGGGTTGGGTAAATGGTGGAGCTGACCAAAACATCCTTCTCTGTTAACAGTTCTTCTTGCTTGGGCAATAGGTCCACATATTTTCTCTTCCTCACCTGTTAGTGTCACAAACTGCTTTGTTTGTACCAGCTCCAAAATGATATTCCCATGTTATCCTGTTCCACAAAAGGAAGTGGATAGTTTTCTCACCTGTCTGTCTCCCCAGCTGTAGATATCAGACTCTCTCAACGGCTCCTCTCACATCTTCCCAGACTGACCTGACACATCCTCGGTGACGTGGTGACACAGCAGCACTGCAGCCTCTCGCTTCCTCTGGTTCAGGCTCTGAGCCCCCCCATGACTGACCCCACTTTTGAGTGGGAGGCTGGATCAGAGACCCCTGGGGTTCCCTCCAGCCTGAATTATCCTGTGTTCTGTGTTGGATCCCACAGGCACACTGCTGGCTTGAAGCCAGGCTGGCTTTGAAATTGGCACTTCTGCTCAGCATAGCTTAGACATGGTGACTTTCTGGGCTATTACTGGCTGAAATAATCAGCTCTGTCGGGCTCCATAGGTAAACTGGAGTCCTGTCCTGAAGGAAAGCAGAGGCAAAAGAAGAACTCAGATTTTTATGTGGGGTGCTGAAGGATGGAGAGGTAAAGCCGGTTTACGAAGTCTGCAGGACCCAACAACAGAGTTGGGGTATTTGGAGTCTGAAAAGTATCTCTGTTTCTTTTCATAGCTACACAGAAAAACAGATTTTTTTTTTTTTTTTTTCCCCCCCAGGAACACCAGCTGCCCTGGCTTGCTTGTGGCAGGACAAACTGTTTTCTGAGGCATGGAAGATAAGATCATGATTTGCAGCTGAATTTGTTAATGACCGAGTTTGTTATTTGTTAGTTACCTTATTTAACATTTTTAGAGGTACTGTCATGGAGGTACTTAGAAGTAATGTCTATGGAGAAGAGACTGCTCTAACAGTCAATCTGACTTATGCAAATTAGAAGTGGGAAAATGGGCTTAGGTAATGGGGATGTCGTAAATATCTCTGAATTATGAAGTGGTGTGTTATCAGAAAGGTCAGGAGCAGGTCACAGTGATTGCTCATGACCTTGTATTCATCATGAGTCCCTTCTCTAGTCCCTTTGCGCTGGTCCTTTTGTACCTTTGAAAAATACACTGATAAGCAGATAGCTGGAAATGGAGTCTAGAGAGGACCACACTGTGAGTTAAATTAACTCTACCTGAGATGGATAATTCTGGTGATAATCCTTCCTTCTGTATTGGTGTTACAGTGTCAGATATGGTGTATATTCAGATGCATTTCTCCAAGGAGAAATTAGGTTAATGAGTGATTGTCGCGTCATATAATCAAATAATTGTTTTTCAGCCTGCTGTAGATTATTGTTAATGCAAGAATTGCCAAGAGGTGCTTGTACACAGAAAGGATCAGTGTGTGCACAAGAGCCGCTACAGCAAAGCAGAGATCTTACCACGGAGTGGGGTATAAATACAGCAAGAGTGAGGGGGGTTGCTGTGTGAGCCATGCAGAAATAACTCCAAGCTGCCTTAATGTTGTGGCTTTCTTTACGGGATTTTTGGGTTAGCTTTCCAAGGCTCCTGATCTGAGACCACATTCTGCCTCTCTCAGGAAAGCCTGCTGTGGTGACTGCTTTCCCTCCACTTATGAGGTGTGCATTCAGGTTTGCTGTCATTAACTTGGTGAAGATGATGGCCCTAAGGACCCCTTTATTAAAGGAGTAACTCTCACCTAAGGTGTTCCTGTAAGAAAGGAGTTCTGATGGGGGACCTAAGAGCAGAGATTCTGCCTGCAATTCACAAAAAGGAAGCTGGGTCAGTAGAGCGCATTGGTACATATGTCTATGTACATTGATATCTCAGGAACGCATCCAACGTGTAAGCGCATTAGATTTGGATGCCCATAATTCCTATCACAGATATCCAGTTCTGGGTGGTTATCAGACAAGTATCTTAGGACAAGTATGCATTTCTAATGTTTATGCCACAGACACAGGGTGCAGGACTAAGGAAAAAATTGCAACAATCTTATTATATTTAGAAATAGAACAGGTAAATGGTGATTAATAGGCAATTGCATTGTGTCTTTTGTTGCAGTGTGCTAATTAGTAGAATCTTTGTAAGCCTCTGGAAATCCTTAGATGTAACAATATCTGTTCATTTCTTCTGAATGTTCCTTCATGGGTTTTTCCCAATTATTTAACTGCAGGGAGTACTTAAAGAGCATGAAGTAAATCAAAAAAGTTAAAACAGCATGTGGATGGGCACACATACAAATAGTTCTGTATTTGACAAATAATTTTTCAGACAGAATTCTTGAACTAATTAACCATAAAAGATAAATATCTTTGTTGCATTTATGTTTTACAGTTTATCTTGCTCAGTTAGACTTCATCATAATCAATAAGTTTTCTCTCAGGTCTCACTGAGTGGCATAACATCAGTAATTATTAACTTTGTCTCCATGTGAACAAAATTCATTTAGGAACCTTGAAGTTTACTTTCGGGTTAAGAAAGGTGACAGTATTCAGCTCTACAGGGATCATCTTTTTCCACGTCAGTTGTTAAACAATTAGGAAAATGTAGACTTTGAAAGGAGCTATTCTGTGGGCTTCTAGACAAGAAGCTGATTATGAAGATCTGGTACTGAAGCAGTTATGCAGATGTTATTTATAAGTTTGAAATTATATGAGAGGGTGACATTCCAGGAAAGTTTCTATGTGTGACATTACCTTGTTGATGGTGGCTTGCTATTGAGTATGATTTATCATGTGTAGATGCTGGAAATATGGAGGATATGAAATAGAGTACCCTTCTGTGAAGTTCTGGTTCAACAAACCTGTCATTTCACATTTCTCAGTTCTGTTTTATTAGAACTGTGATGCCACTTTCGCAATCAGTCCGACTTGTCTGACTAAGAAAATACTCTATTTACCATAAGACTTGTAGCATATGCACAATCTTAATTGAACCAGTGGAGAAACCATCCAGATGAGTGTAGTATGTACAATCCTGTTGTACTCAGTTGTTGCAGACGTGGACAGATTGCTTAAAAAAACCAAACCAAAACAAAAACAATATTGAAAACCCGCTATCATTTTGGAATCTTTGTCTAAGGTGATGGTTGTGTGGGGACTCAACTCTCTTGAACAGGATGGTTGCTTGCAGTCTGGATGGTAACAAGACTTTCCGTTGCAAGGCCTTTGTACCAGCATTGTATCCATTGTTATTGAATGTCTTAAACTACATACAAAGCACCTAACTCTTCAAGAGATAGTGACCATTTCTGCATCTGCAGGAACTATTTCTACTATTTCCATGTGTCCCATCTATGCAGAACTTGGTGAATTATACATCAGGAACAGCCTGGGGAGTCCCTGGGACAGCCATATCCCCACCTAGGATGTTCATCAGCACAATGAAACATAGAGATTGCTCTACCCATACCAGGGATCTACCTGGGAGAATCTAGCATTTTCCAAAATTCCCTGATGAGTAGCTCATAAGAAAATCAGTAATGTGTTTTGCTGTGACACCATGCCTCACATCCCTCTTTTGTCTTATCAGTCCACTGATTCTTCTGTGCAGAAACTAACCAGGGATCTGCTAAAATCCTGGAACCCAAGGAATTAAGGACATAAATGCAGTGGATGTACAAGCAGGCACAGACTTGATTACACCACAATTATAATTACAGAACAAACTTGGGTTTCTTCCTCATATCTCACAAATAAATTAAATGCAATAGCTCTTGCCAGACAATACACATAACAGTAATTTACAAGGTGTATTTCCATTCTTGCCTCAGGAAATGGTAGATGCTTGCCTTCAAGCTCACACATCAGGAACTCCTTCATTTCTGTCATCACTAGCTAAAATAAGTCATTTACATCACCAAACTGAAGCTCAGAATATCTACATGCAAAATATTTTTGCCTGCACAAAGCGCTGTTCTCACACTCTCTGTAAATTGAAAGGATAGCTCCTTCGTAAACTGGGGGTTGAATCTCAATAAGAATTAAACAAAAGCAACAACATTTTACAGGATATTAGCTTATAAAGTTAACACTAGCTACTTCACCTTTCATTTCTCGTTACTTGTGACATATACTTTTGCAGTGTTAGCAGTTGTTCACGATGGTTAGGTTGGTGAATAAAACCAAAATTACTAGAGCTTTTTCTGATAAGAAGATATCAGAAGAAATTATTGGAAATGTCTTGATAGTTAAAGCATCCAACTTTAGATGCTTTATAAAATGTTAGTGATCGTTCAGTATTTTTGATCTGCAACTTCTTGCGGCAGAGGAGTAAAAAGCCAAGCTAATGTTACATAGCCTTTGGCAAACATAAATGAATGTGTAGAAGCCACACAATTCAAACTGACATTTTCTACAAACAAAGGCAACTCTACACTGTTCAATAATTGAAAAATCCCTGTGGCATGAACATGCATAATGATGGGCAGGGAAAATACTTCATCTTCCTTGCAGTGCCTGTTGTGGGTTTCATGACTGGAGCTTGCTGAATTATTCATTGGAAACAGTTCTTATTGTGTATGTGTCTCCTTTTTGCGTTTAGAAGTCAAGAGATGCTGTGGTTCAGTTAGAAGAGGCTGTGATATGATACTCACTGGGTCATCTCCAGTGCCCAGATAAATAACGTTGGGATGCAAGAATCAAAATGTCCCTTTGCAGAATCACAGCTGTAGCTTTTAAAAATTCAATTTTGTCCCTAATTGTATTTAGTTAATAGTTTATCATGCAATTAGGTACCATATAACTTTATTTTCATCCTATGTGCCACTCAGCTTGTTACATGAACTTGTTGCTCTCTAGTCTCACACTGTAGCCGGACACGCATCTCCGTTCATGGATCTTCATGCACATTTAGTGTTGTGAGTGCACAAAAAGGACTGAATGCAAGCTGTGAAGCTTCACTGTCATAGTTTTCTCCCAGCTAGACTCCTCACCAGTTCAAGGCTTTCTCTGATAACCTGAAAGACATACAAATATTTCTGGCAAGTGTACGTGAAACTTGGTTTCAAGTAACCAGTGACTACCATGCCTGTTCAAACTAGTCATTGAGAGTTTTGTTTTAGCAGGCCACAAACAGTTTTGCTCAGGCCACCAGCTGAGCAAGGAAAAAGTTGTAGAAGCTTCTTTCAAAAGTATTGGCAGTGTTTTGCTGGGCATCAAGCAAGCTATCCCAGTAAACTACCACACAGTTAGTCTCCAAAGCGATGAATCATCCAAAACCCTGGTTTCTTGTGACTGTCATAATCTTTGATGAAGTACAACAAGATACAACAAGATTGTGACCATCTCGTATATGGATAGCACATTTAGTCAGTCAGCATTGTTGCAGGGAAGGGGAGGAAGTCTCATGCTTTTGGTTATGATGCCAGTAAAGTGCTTAAGTATGCTCATCTCTTTGATTTTAATTTTTAAATAAAGGGGCTACAAAAGCCAGATTCTTACTTTGGATAGAGTCTTGTAAATCATAAGCAAACCACTGACTTGAGAGACAAGCCTACCCACTGGGTTTTAATAATTCTTTGTATTTTTTTATTCCCCTAGAAAAACATTTCTAAAAGGATGTATAAACTTCTGCCATTAAACTTCACTGATCTCTCTCTGCAGCATGTCTTTTTTAAATTAAAAATGCATATTTTCATTGGCACATTATTGAAAGCAGGATTTTTTTTTTTTTTTAGTACATGCTAGACTGTCTTGAGAACTGCATGCTAAATCACACCAATCTGCAGTGTACCTGAATTTCCAGAAGAGTTTTTATTCTCATGCAGTCAGTTAATGTTATGGGATTTTTGTAATTCTTTGGAAGTGAGGAGGGAGAATTCTCCATTTCTCCCAATATATTCTTACAATTTGGTAAGCTTCTTGAGGATTCTTTTATATTATAAGCAACAAAGTTTGGTGGTTAAGAAGGGGAAGGAAAGGTAAGCACTAATAAATCTGCATGTTATAAGTTTGAATGACAAGTATATTAAAAAAAATTGTATTCTCTAGGGGTGGAGAAGGGCAAGTGCTAGAAAAACAATCCCCCATACCAAGTATCTCTTTTTAAGCTCTATACATTCAAATATGTTTCTTCCAGGTTGCGTATTCACCACTGGTTGTCCTGTTCTGTGCTCAGTTTTACAATGCACTGTGCTCTGTTGTATTATTTTGCTTGAGACAAAAATCACAGATACTTGCTCATGTACACATTTGTCAATGAAGCTGGCATGTACAAGATGTAATGATTCTTAAGAGAAAATCAAATAAAGAATAGGAAAGGGGAAGAGACTTCAGCTTTTGGGAAGTATAAGAAGAAAAACTTTTTTTTAAAATGTCATTAAATGTTAGCAAAAGATTAATGAGAAGTCTCAATGAATGTTTGAATAGGCGAAGTAATTAAAAGATGACCAAAGTAATTGAGAAATTGAGCTTTTAGTTTAATCTGACAAAGGAAAATATTTGTACAACAGAATGTTACTTTTCAATATGTGAAAAAGGAAATTACCATATACCCCTTCAAGCTTCAGCTTCTTCTAATTTTTAAAATCATCCTAAATGTAGAGTTTTCTTTACATGAAGCAAAATTAGTTCCCTTTTTCCCCACTTTGTAGGTGAGATGGGTGAACAGGGGAATCAATTTTTTTCTAGACTTCGTTAGCTAGTAAAAACATGGGCTGGCCCAGCGTCAGTTCTGACACCTTATAGACCAAATCCAACTGGAGCACAACTCCTGTCACAGTGGAGCAAACCTATAGCTCCTCACTTGTGCTCGTGACACCTAGCCACTGTGAGACGAACCACCAGGGCACAGCTATGGCCCTCCAAAAACGCTGCCTGGCATATATTTGGTTTCCTCATCTCTCCATCCCTGCATCTCCGTCTGTCACAAACATTCATGACCAAGGGGTGTAGGGTGGCTCCTCACCAGGGCTGCTTTCAGAGCAGGTTATTCTTGGGGTTTTCTTGTCTTTGGACCTTCTGTTCTTGGCATCTAGCTCTCAGATGCCCGGGGGCTTTCCCTGTCCTCAGATGATGGCTGCTGGCATGGAGGGAAGGCCCTGGGGCCAGCTACCTGAAGTCAAACATCACAAAAAAAACCCAACGGGAAACCCCAGGAGAGGGACCAGGTACCTGAAAACAGTGGTGTGGTATCCTACTTGTAGTTTTAAAACCAGGACACTGCTGTATCAATCAATCCCCCGTGTACCTCTTAAATCTTTTGTTCAATGGCAAGATATCAAAGGTAAATAGCCAGTAGCATAGTCCATGTACACATGTGAGCTTAGCAGCTGAAGCTACCTCACAGGGGATCATAAATCCAATTGCCAGCTACATTTAAAAGAGCAAAAACGGTAAGGTCCATTTGAAATAGCACTGTGTGCCAATACCAATGACTCTATATATGCCAGGAATGGCTTTTGAACACCATAAATCAATCCTCTAGACTGCTAGAAGGAGAGGAGTTTTGGTCAGAAGATGTCAAGAGATACCATGCTGCAATAACTCATAAAGACTCCTGCCTCACATTCGCAGGTGGAACATTTCCAGAGATAAATATAAGGATAATGAAGTCATTATCTGGGCTTTCTTGTTGAAGAGGAAATCTTAAAGAACTGCATTGTTATTTTTTCTTTTTTTGTCCCCAAGAAGCAGTAAAAGAGAGATTTTGCCTCTAGCGCTGCAAACAGTCTGCTGTAAAGGCAAACGTTTGTGTTCAATGCTTCAGTCGATGCTTTTAAAAAAGTGAGTTTAGTTGCTATGGAGAGGGAATTCTCCTCTCCCCTCACCACTGCCTCTCCTCCCCCCAAGAAATGTGGATAAGCAGTAAAATACATGACTTTCTTCACCTTATCCTTGCAGCATGTTTCAGCACTGTTTCTAGGCACCAAAGGTATTAATTTCCATTTTTGTCATTTATCAAGGAGCAGAATACATTGAAAGCTGTGGCTGCAGATCCCAAGGTGAGGACACAGATTGCCAAATCTAAATCCTGGCCTGAAACATCTCCAAAAGAGCTCCTGTTGAAGCTATGGAACAAAATGCAATAAATCGGTAAACCATAGAGTAAAACCTACTGACACCTTCATGTGGTAAATCTAGGTTCTGGTGCAGTAGCATGCCACTTCTTTGAAAGCAGGTCTTGAAACACAGTCACTACAATCCAGAGGTAAATTAAAGTGATAACCTTTCAGTGACTTAGATTTGACCACTGTGAAATAAGTTTTTTTTTTGGAGACAGGCGCATCCCTTATGAAAAGGGACTCATTATTGAATTCTCATTGTACAGGAAAGTCTATTGATCCTTGCAAGCTCTCCCGGAGAGATGTCATGAACTGGAGAGGGCCCCCGAGACTGTATTTACTCTGACTAGTCTTCAGAAGTGGTTCAGTCAGGGTTAGGATGAAGGCATGTTACTGCTTTTCTCCTGCTTTCTTGTAGGGTAAATGAAAATTTCTTTACTTCAAAGCTGTCAGTCTAATGACACTCATCAGAATTAATACAGCTTTTATGGAAAATACGATTTTGTTTAATTGTACCATGAGGAAAAGGGGAAAATAAAGGCACAAATAGGATTGTAAAATTATGCCTTCAGAGATGTAAATATAGCACGTAGCGTTTCTAAAAAAGAGAGGAAATTAAAAGAGAAAGGTGCATGCCATTTTTCCTGACAGGATTAAGACACCTGACTAAATTTGTGCCAGAGACAGTTAAGAATTTTTTGAGTGAGGCTTCAGTGTTTTCTTTAAACAAACGTTATTAATCCTTACAGGATATGTCTCAGAAAATTATATTTTGATTGTTTTTTCCCCTGATTAGGGGAAAATGGAACTTCAGGAAAGTGGTTGAAGATGCAACCTTCCTGCTGCAGGAGAACACAGGGTATCTGAGGCACATTCAGGTCAGCTGTTGTATTTACTCAAAATTTTTACATATAGGTGTAAAAAGTAGGAGTGCTACTTGAAGTCTTAAAATTCTGACTTTTTGCCATAGCCTACTTTTTTAACCAGTTGTACTTTATAAGGAGATACCAGTCTGCTTTAAGGCTTTGAAGCAGAAAGTGATAGGAATAACCAGGTTTTATGTAGCTCTACAAGGTTCATACATATAAAGCATACATGGAACAAGAAAATGAAGACAACACTTTTCTTTTTCCAACACAATTGCAAATAAAATGATTGTTTATCAATAAATACCTAATGCACTTTACAACCACATTATAAACAGTGGGGGCTGAATGAATTTCAATTATGCAGACCAACGGTATTGTGCCATCCATTATATAAATCAAATCTCAGCATAGGCCTGTAAGCTTTTGCTGCTTCACTGATTTTTATTGCTGTACAAAATGGAAAACCATATAGAACAAGGCAAATTAAGAATCTGTTGGGGGAAAAATGCAATTGGAAATGAACATCCTCCTGGAAGCTACATTCACAAGCCAAATGCCTTAAGAGATTTTATCTTCCATGCACAATGTGATGATATTCCTGTGCATATATGGTTAAATTAATTTTCCCTTATCAGCACAAAAATGTATCTGGCCAGAATAGATTAAAACTGCATAATACATTGGATCACATTTTATTTAGGTGGAAAAGAGGAAAATATTTAATTTCGGCCTGAAATGGTATTGAGCAGAATAAATGATTGAGTTCAAACAAAGAGATCATGCTTCCCGGCGTTTTCTTTAGTTGCATGAACGAAATGATGTGTAAATTCATGACAAGATGATGATTTTCTCAGTTGCAGAACAGTGAAAAGAAAATAGAATTATTTTTCTGTGGTCAAACAGAAACTTCTGATCCTGCTGGAGTCCAGTCTTACTTTTTGAAGGATTATTCCATTTCTTGGGGTTCAATCAGTCAGTCTGTGCAGTTGGAGGCTAAGATGGAATGAAGTGGTCTATGCCCTGCAGGATTGTCCTGTAAATGAACTCAGTTCCAAACAACAGCAAAATGCCTGTGTCTGTTAACAAAACCCAGCTTGGTCCACAGGGGATAAGCAGTTGACTTCACACCAGCCCAATCAAGTTGTACTATTAATCTGTCATTTGCCAGTAAGATTACATGTGATTTTTTACCATTAGTTTCAGTTCACCTGTAACTACTCTGAGCAAGTGGCATCAGGGCCACTGGCCCAGGGATGTCCCTCTGCTAAGCACATGCAGCAGCCCTCAGGACCCAAGGATGCTGTCCCCCATACACAGCCCCACTGAAACTCATTATATGGAAGACCATTTTGTTGTGAGTTGTTAGGAAAAAACAGTAAGAGAAGGGTAGTATTTTTGTTTGTTTGTTCATTTTCTAATTCTGTTGGTTTACTTCTCCCTGTCACCTAAGTGTTCCTTGAGGTTGGTAGGTTTTTACTTTTCTTTTCTTCAACCACAATGCTATGGAGAATTATTCAGCCTTCAGCTATTTTTTATGAACACTTTTGGAGGAGACATGTAGTGTGTGCCTTAGATTCATGTTTCAGTGACAAAAACCCCTTCAAACAGGCAAATATCTTCAGTAGAAGGAGATTTATTTTGATGACTACTTCTAGTTTCAGCCATGTAGATATTTTTAATCAAAAAGTCAAACATTATTGAATTGAACTGGCAATCATTTAACCCTAAGATGAGATTTAATTACTTGGTTTTTCATTTAATTGCTTATTTTTGATTGTTAGGTATTTCAGTGTACTTCTTCAATATACCAGATATAATTCATATCTGTTTCTACTTGATCTTTAAGTAGACAATATTTTGTGTGCTGTTGTAAATGTTTTGGCCAATCTACCCTTCTAATGGCCAGGACTCACTTGTCTCTGTATCTGTGTTGTGGAAACCTCCCATTGGCACCCTGCATTGCATGAGTCCCTCAGAGGCTGATGGCACCGCTTTAATGTGCCTGAGCTTCTCACAGACCTGACTGGAAATCTCAGCTGTTTGGGAGCTAATTTCTGTTCACAGCACCTCATTAGGATGGAAAACACCTTCTTCAAACTGCATTTAATAGGACAGATTTATCCTGAAAATACCTTGAATAACTCCTACGTTACTGTTCATTACCCAGTAGGTCATGGAGTACTATGGGTGGATGGAGCCTCCTGAAGAAATATGCATCCCACTTTATACATAATGGAAAAGAGATGCCTTTTCTCTAAATGTTGCTGTGCCATCTCCACACAAGACCATCAAAACAGTGGTAAGATGTCTTTGCTGTCATGAAAGGGCTGACCTTGTTGATATTCAGGGAGATGGACATTAAATGGCTTAATGAAGGGAGATGTTTCCTTCACAATGTGGGATACTGTTGAAACCATAGAGAGAGTAGATATCACTTCTCTAGAAATTGTTAGACTAGAATGTGTTTATTAAACAACAGAAGAATTTGGCTTAATAAAATATACAAGTTAAGAATAAAGAAACTGAGGTTTGTCCACTGTAATTTTGAGAAGTTTTGTGTATCATGACTAAAACTGTTCATAACTTCTTATACTCTGTCCCAGACATCACATGTGCCCAACAGTATGCCTGGTTCTTGGCTTTTTTTACAGTTGTGTCAGCTGGTTTTGTGAAAGACATTCCCTTTCCTTCCAGATCTCACTTACATCTATAGATCACCATGTTTCTAAGAAACAGTTGCACATTCTTTATTGAGGCACATCCTATGTGGGAAACCAGATGAAATGAGAGACATTGAAATAAACAGTAAATAATGATAATTCACTAAGTATCTATCACCTGATTTTGCAAGTAATAGCAATGTCTTTGGATAAATTTAGTAAACTAAATCTAATTGAAATAAGTATAAAACCAAATTATTCAGTTTGAGTTCTTTGTGGTACAAACCAGATGTTTTAAACAGTCAACACTTAAGTTAGCAGAATTTTAAATGTCAATTTCAATGCATAATCCTTATATTTGATGGAGGAGAAATAAGGAAGAAGACTCTTCAAGGCACCACAGATCTAGCATATAAAATAGAGTTAATTTAAAAATTAATTCATGGAAAAAATGAAAAAATCCACACTCTTCCCCCTCCGCCCCCCAGCCTATTGCCAAGTGGAGAGTAGAAGTGGCATCTATTGTGGTAAAACATTCCTTGGGCTGTCTATGTTGGAGGAAATGAAAAACCATTAAACAGATAATAGAATAAAAGTGCAATGAGATGTTCAGAGAATCCATCAATAAAAGGAAGGATGGCAAGCAATTGCTGAAGACAGCCCTTTCTGAATGTATCTTTATTGCCAGAGGATGGAAAATTGAGAGAGAATTTGCAAACAATTAAATTTATGGTAATGGTATATAAGCGTATTGTACCACCAAAGCAAAGCACAGAGCGATTATAAAAGACAAAATACACCAAGGTCTCATGGAAACTCTTGTGTTTTGCCTATTATCTCTTGGTACTGGCAACTGTAATATTCTGATATTAAAAATCAGATACATTGAAAAATGCATTAGCAGGCAGTGACTGGGTGATATTCTGCTTTGTATCTGCTTTAAGGTGAATTGTTGGATTAAAAGTGATTTAAGACATGAGCAACGAGGAACTTGCTCAGGAGGTCCTGTGTACTCAAGGTAGTGTGGTATATTAGGTTATGATTCGTGTTAAAAGGAATGGAGAAGAGCTGCTCTCATGCTGGAGAAAACTACAGCAGCTATGGCCCAGAAATCTCCCTTCTCAAGGACCCTTCTTGCAGTTTAGGAATGAAAGAAATGGGACAGTGATGGGACTGTGTGAAAGAATTCACCCTCAAGACAGAAAGGTATTTGACTTGGTTGTAAAAATCAGAGACGAAGCAAAGATAAGGGCACTTGAATTGAGCAGTCTCATTAACACTACTGACTGAATTGTAACCTGTGTTGCAGTCTTTTTTAAAAATGTCTGAAAGTATGTAATGATATAACGTCCAAGAAAGATGTGACAACACAAAACAACCTTGCTCTCCAGCAAACGCAGTTGAAATGCAGAGTAGGAAAGAAAGGGCATGATGATGTTCCTGTGCTGAGCCAGCGCCTTCCTTGCGCACAGTGCAGTGCCTCCTCAGGCAGTGTGGCATTGCTGTATAACTGCACAGCATTGTACAACATCGCAACTCAATCATACACCGCGGCCAATTTCAGCATTGGAAAGCACACCTATTAGGAGCTTCCCATTAGTACTTACAATCCTTGTATGGTTGAAGACATTGTGAGTGAAAAGGTGCTTAAAACAAAGGATTGCTCTCACAATGACAGATGCCATGGGCCTGCCTTGGGTTAAGGACATGTTTAAATGCTAATCTGTGGAGTATTACCTAAATGTATCCTCCCATACTTCTCCCTTTACAATTCATTCAGTAGAGGTGCTTGAGGTAAAGAACTGAGTGTTTCAGCTGAGAGACTGTGAATCTGAATTTCCCCTTCAGGCTATAGGACAAGGCTCCTCTGTTTAAAGAAGTTTTTGAATGATGTGATCGTATATTGTTTAACTGTGGATTTAGTCTTATGCTGAACAAATGATGTGAAAATATTAATGTAGTTGTTTTCGTAGGTGCATTCTCCTTATTTCTCTATGAACTTTGATGTACGTACATTAACACAAATGGGTTTTGAGACAGCTTTGCTTCCCCCACCCCCTCCAGAGTGTATGAATTCATGTACCAAACAGTGATGGAGAATTTACTTCTCCTCTTCCCCCCCATGATTCCAGTTCTAAATAACTACAGTTCGCCAGCAGAAATCGGATGGAAGAAACAGAAAAGACAGGATGAGAGGATCAAAACTGTGATGATAAGGGAAGGAACTGCTAATCAAACTGAGATGAGAGAATGCGACACCCACAAGGCCATGAGATAAAGGAGACTCCTCAGACCCCTAAAGGACTCATTAGCTAATTATAATAAGAAGTGGGGCTAGGCGGGGCTGGGAAATGAATATGAATGAATGTATTATGAAACTTAATGGATATGCAACGTTTCGGGGAATAAATAGAAGAATAGGTTTTGTGGAAAGGCGTGCTTGCTGGTAGAGCAAATGCTCCCCTGGCGCCCAGCGCTGCTTGCTTATTCTCCACCTATGAACGAAATAAAAATTTAACTATTTTTTTAAAGTTGCAAAAGTGCCTTCGTTGATAACAGTAGCTTTGTTTCTTAGCTCCAGTGATACCTGGACAGTCTGATGCTCTTACCTTGGCAGTTTATGGGTAAATCACCTCAGGACAATTTGAGTAAATTTGAATTTTAAGCCTGTTTGAAAATGCACTGTCACCAGGTCTGTTGAACCAACAGAGGCGACTGCCAATAGTAACTAACTGTTGGGCTCAGAGAGGGAGCCTCCCAATAACTAAACTGGAAAGGGGAAAAACAACTTCTGCCACAGGTCACAGACATCTCTTCTGGACAAAGCCCCAGGCGAGGGCTAGTAGGGCTAAAATGCTGTGGTTGAAAAAACCACAGGCACCAGGAAACTGTGGGCTTAGAGGCAGCCTGCACGCAGCAGGCAGGGCAGCATTGAGGGAGGGAGGGGGAAGACTTTCCTGTAAGTCATGTTTTGATTTTTGTGTGCAAAGAAGTCACTGGCACGTTTTCAAAGAGGTTATTTATGCATGTTTTGTTTTTTCTACTCCATGTCCCCACCTCGTGGTGCCAGCAGCCTTCTCCAGTAGCCATGCCTCCCCTGGTGACTGTGAGGGCTCAGTGTGTCCCTGCTGCTGCCCCTGTATAACCTATCCCACTGCACTAGTGCCGTCTGGGCCAGGGAAATGCCCCAGCTTGAAAGGCAGTTTGCGATTTTTTCTTATTTTCTGTTTTTTTAAATGTGTAGCCCCTGCTACTGCCAAGTAGAGTCAGCAAGAGGGTGCTGATGGGATTTAGTAGGATGGGAGAGAGTGCTTGGTTCAACCCTTTTTTCCCCTTTGACACACGTTACTGACTATACGCGCACCAACGCAGGTGGTGAGGAGCAGTGCTCTGCTGCTCCCTCTCCTTTCCAGACAGGCATGTAGCTCACCGTGGCACAGGGCTGCGGGCTCTCAGCCGTGCCGCCAGCTCGAGTTCCACTCTCCCTCCTGCTGCCTTTGGTTTTCCGGTGGATGCTCTTTCCCCAGTGACCTGACACCAGGCACAATGTATGTCCTCTGTGGATAGGGCAGTGGGCACTGATGGGGTTACCTGACTGCATCGCTACTGCTTTATGAGTTGAGAGTTTGGAGATAATTCTCTGCTAAGCACCGAGAGGATGGAGAGTTTGATAGATTTATCTTCTGGAGATTTTTGGTTTGAGAACAGTGCTTGGAAACAGAACAAATGGTGGTAAAATAACCCAGGTTAGTACATGTCATTCAGGAGTACCTGCTCTCCCTGAGTTGGCCACAGACAGAGCTGAGCCTAAGTTCAGCTAAGCTGATTTTTCTCTAAGTCCTGTGCAAACACTGAACCTGCAAACACACTTCCCATACTAAAAAGTCCTAGCTTGGAGGAACAGAAGAGCAAAACTGTATTTGTAAAGAAGCAATAATAATAATAATTAAAAATGTAGTTTCTCTAAATTTCTTCCCAATAGCAAACACCAAGGATGAAAGATGGAGAGTTTTGAAAATGGTAGGAGGTTGCTATAAAGTAACCAGCAGTGAGATACTCGCTGGCTTTCAAAGCACCATGGGACAAGAAAAGCCCAAATAAATTAACTGGAGAAATAACAGTAAGTTGGGGCAGCCTGTCTCAGTCTGGCCCTGTGGAGAGCAGAGCTTGGAGAGTGCCACTAGTGCGAGCAATAATGTGAGAGCAGCCAGCTGACGGCCCTGTTGAGGTGGTGGGACAAGCTACTACCAGACAAAATATCTCTAAGCCAAGCCACTGTTTTAAAGACAAATCCTTGAATGTTAATGGCATGGGCTGTGGCACAGCCTTGTGTCTCTCTCCCTGAAAACCTTTGCTAAAATCTAATTATCATGTATTATAGTGGTGCTGTTATTAATGGTTCTACCTTTCCTGAAGCAAAATATTTCTGATTTATGGGAGGTTTTTTTTTTTTTAATTTTACAATGTTTCACCCAGAGCATAACAATTGCTGTATGTCTGGAGAGCCCATAAATGACGGAGGCACAGCAATGTGAGTTCTGTTTAAAGATTTAAGCCTATCATGCCAAGAAGCCTAGTTGGCAGCAAACAAGGATTTAAGTACCTTTGAGACATTTGCCTTTAAACGTGTGGAAATGGCATCACCAGCTGCAAAAAAGTTTAACCCTCCAAAATGTTTGTCTTACTTATTAGCACCTCATTGAGGGAGTGATTACAAAGAGGAGGGCTGGAGAGGGGTCTGTAGCATTGCTGTCTTGGCTGGGGGCAAGCAGAGCCAGTGACTAAAGGTCTGTAGTGTGGTAACATGATGTTACAGGCAGGAGCTGTCTGTACCTTAGCTAAGAGGGGGAAATGTTCGAGGGTAGTCACAAAACTGATAAAGCTAAGGAGCAACTGTGGGAACGTTGAGGGCTGGGATGGTGGCTGGCCATGTTCCTTCACGGGGCACAATGATTGGGGTCATTGTGTTCCCCCCATCTTTGCCGTAGGTATCCAGAAGTTGGAGATATCTGATGCTGGTGCCCCAGGAGCAGCCCTGTAAGTATAACAGTGTGAACAGGGAGTAGGGAGTGGTATTTTGGGTTCAGCCTGAGCAGCTCAAGAGCTCTATTCTGTTTTTCTCTACCACTAAAGCTCTTGTGATAAAAAGTATGTACCTGGACAAAAAACTTTTTTAAAAGTTCCCTTTTCCCAGATTACTTTTTATATTAGGAAAAAATGGTGTGGCCCTGTCTCCATTTGTAGAAAAGCCATGATAGAAATTAACACAGATAAAATCTTCATGACTGTGCCGCTTCTCTAATTATGAATGCCTCAAACCTGGTTTGTCAGAAAGCTGTGCTGGACTTTCCAAGCATTGATATGCAGTGATGGCTGCTGCTTTCTCCCCAGGAGCTGCCTCTCCCACCAGTCACTATCAGCATGGCAGCGGTTTGACGAGCTCTGCCAAGGCTGGCTGCTTTAAATCATCGCCTAGTGATAACAATTGCTCAGTGGGCTGTCCTTGCCTCTTCTGACTCTTCCTGTTCCCCAGCCAGGAATCCTAATTTACTCAGCTGACTTTAAGCACAGATCTGAGTCAGTGTTGTATTTGTCATCCCCAATTTTCTTTTTTTTTCATGCAGAATGGCTGAAAAGTAACAAACGCAACACTGTGCCTGGTGGGGTCCACCACTGTAGAAATCCCTTTCTGAAGTCTGGAATTGGGCTTTCCTTTCATATAAATTAGTTATTTACAGAGGGACCTGTGCACTTCCTTGTCAATCACTGCCTTCTGCCAAGTGCTCAACTTTCATTCCAGATCTGTTCACCATCAGCCCTGTCTTCAATTTATTCTGTATAAATTGATAATCTGTAATTGGACTTCTCCAAGTCTGAACAGCCTTTTCTTGAAGTACCCCAAGTGTCTTATCCAGGCTTCGATTGCTCCTCTGACGGACTACAGGTACCCTGCTTGTTTGTTTATTAGGCAGCTTCTTATCTCTGTTGTAGTCTAAAGTAAACCCCATCATTTCACTTGCACAGCTCCAGTAATTAGGCTTTCTGCTTTTCTGGTCTGGCTGGTGCTACCTTAGCCTATATAAAGAGGGAAGAAGAAAGAGGTGTAAGAAAGAAAACATTACCGCTGGTAGCCGTCAACAGCATAAGGTAAGAACGCTGGTCATATACGTCAGATGCTGAATCCTGTAAAGCTGGGGTGTTGAGCAGACCAAAAAGATGCTAACAACAGGGCCAGAGACAGTAAAGATGAAGATAAGATAGATTACCTTTTCACAAAAACTGCTTATTGCCTTTTTCCATTGTCAACCCGTACCAATTACATATTCACTGGGAAGATGAGCTTGACTTGAGGTTGCAGATATACATCTGAATCTTCAGCAAATGGCAATATGTGCCTAACAGGCTGCTAAAGTACAAATGTGGTGATTTTTCACCTGCAAAAATACCTGAACTTAGAAAAAGATTGGGGATTTATAAATGCCATTTATCCCTTGGAGAAGGGAGCCTGACTTGAATGCATTTGAAGGCATGGCAAATTAGAAATGTTTTAATCATGTATTCCCACTGGTGAGCACACATAACAGCAACAAATATTTATCCAGATGGATAAACGCAAGAATTGGTTTCAGCCTTAAGCTGTCAGTGCTCATAGCCAGTCATGTATTTCAGTGGCAGGTCTTGCTGACATGCTGTGTTCCTTGCTGAGAGCACGGGGGTGTCTCCAGCTGCGTGCCAGCCCTTCCCTCTCTTCACTGGGTCGCTCCCAGTCACTCACCGGGCTGTGCCAAGTACATCGGCCAGTGGAGCCGGTCCATCTGTTAGCCTTTCACAGGGGAACAATTTGGGGCTATTTTTCTAGAGGTCAGCAGTAGTGCCAAGATCTCATACGACGTGATGCACTACAGGCACTACAGGAGCCTGACAGAAGGTTAAATCAGACACTTGCCTGGCACCATTTTAATTACTCAGTAGGACAGTGCAGGGTACTGCCTGCCAGTGCTGCTGCTCATTTAGCTGCCCTTAAATGTTGTTCAGGCAGGAAGGAGTTTTAATAAGTTATTGCCGAGCAAGGAGCATGGATACAGTGCTGTGTCATAGAACAGGATGTTTTTAAACTAATTTCAGTCTTTCTGGGTCACAGTTCAGCTGTTTTCCTTTGAACTCCTGAAGGGGAATTGAATCTGCACTCAGTGTTAAGGGTTTGGGGTTTTTTTTCCCCCTTTTGCCAGAGCCTTGAATGCCTTCATTTTTCAAATAGGGTGGCTGATCCCGTAACTCACATGAGGAAGTTACCTCATAGGCATGACACGGATCAGCAGGGGAAACTGGCTGGCTGATCCCGTAACTCACATGAGGAAGTTGCCTCATAGGCATGACACTGATCAGCAGGGGAAACTGGCCTTTATGTGCAGGGTCTGAGACCCAGAAAATGTGACTTGCCTGCTTATCTTCCATCCTGTTGACCACTATCTGGTTTCTGTAGTAAGACCAACTACAGCTGATACCATTTTAAGGCTACATCCCCAAAAAATCTGGAAGAAGGCAGATGAAGTTCATCTGTTAAAAATGCAATAAGGTATTATGGAATGGCTTTCTGAGAGTGATGATGATATTGGCAGAAAAATTGTATCAGGGCTAAGTTGTCAGAGCAATTTCAGTGCAAATTTTTGGTTCCTACTTTCCAGCTACAAAAAATGCACTTGCACTAGCAATTGACTGAGAGTTACGCAGTTATGGTTTACACTATATGGGCACAAAATGTTTCCTTCAAGTGATCCTTCAAGCAAAGAGTAGGGACCATGAGTGACTGTTGAGCTCTCGCTTGAGAGTCACAGGAGCTTTGTCTGTGAAAGGTGATGTTAGAGGTGACCTACCCAGCCTTTCTCTCTGCTCCAGAGCAAGAATACTAGCCTTAGCATGCAAACTAGTAGCTTTAAGAATAAGAACAACATCAGCTGCATAATTCACAGCCCTTTCCATTACTGATGCCTCTATAATATATCTTGGGAAGGACGGGCAGGCATGGTGTCTCAAACACCTGAAAGCCCAGGGGGCCAGGAAGAGCCCTGGCATTGCTGGATGGAGGGGGTAGCTGTTTGCTCTTGGCAGCAGGACCTGCGCCAAACATGCTCCGTGCAGCTTGTCCCTGGTGCCCTGGCAGGCAGGGCAGCAGCCCGGCTGCTCAGCCTTTCCCCGGGTTTACGGCTTTGCCCATGAAATTAATAAGATTTGTCATAAAAAATATGCACATTGACCATCTGTGTTAATAATTGACTTAACGAGGCTCTAACTGCCTCTAGCCTATCCTAGAGAGGTTAATTGAGGGGATTGTGTTTATAATCTGCCTTGAGATTCATAATCTTCTGTTCTGGCACTGCCAAGCCACAGACTGATTGATTGATTTTGGTCTCTTGGAGCAAAATAACAACCTCCTGTGACAGACTTTGGCAGTTTCCCAAAGAGAAAGTTCGTGGCATGGGGGACCAGGAAAAAAAAAAAAAAAAAAAAAAAAAAAAAAAAAAAAAAAAAAAAAAAAAAAAAAAAAAAAGTAGGCTTCTTCGGGTATTTAAAAGTGACTTGCTGAATTCTGCTTCCTGGAAAATGGGAACTAGCAAATGTTGAGCTCAGACACGCTTCAGGCCCCATGTTGTTAGCAGGGAACTCGTGTCTTTTTGTTTAGATGATGGATGGCAAAGTTTTTGTCTGAAAATTGGAGTGAGGAGTTTAAATAACAACAAAACAGGAGGTCAGCCCTGCCTTTTTGAGGGGTGGCAGGAGAGGTCTCACAGAGGTAACTCTCTCCTAGGTCTGGGGATCTCCTCTTCAGGGGAACTGCCCAGCTACTTGAGCTGCTGCATGAGGAGCAGGTCAAGGGGGGCAAAACACCTGAAAAAATCCTAGTTATTTCTTGTGGGCAACTAGTATAGGATGTAGGTGCTGATCCCATAAAGCTGAGCATGTACTTATCCTATTCAGGAAGGAGTGGGCAACCCTCCCTAGGATTCAAATAAATACATTTATTGCACCCAGTGTTTTCAAACACAGGCAGCATCCACATTGTTATAATAAAACATTTCTTTGAGGTGAACAGACCACACCAGTAGACTTCTTCTTTCCCTTTTTATTTCATATATAGGTTGTTAAGTGTTTCTGCTGTTCAAACCACTGAACTATATATGAATTTTCTTTGAACTTACATTTCTTTCATTATCCACCTTGCCCTCTTCAGCTTCCTGGGAACCAGAGCCAGTGCAAAGCAGGAAGCTTGCCAGGGAAGTCCAATATCTGAGGGTGATATGAGATTACAGCCCAAAACTAATAAGGATAGATTAGTTTTATTTCCCATTTAGCCACGAGCGTTGCTAGTAGAACAAGATATTAAATCAGACTTCTAAAATTGTACCTGTGCTCTGAGCAGCTAGTCAGCTGTGCTGATCCCCAGCCCTGCTACTTTCTTTTTTGATCCTGAAAGACCACAGCCAAGATTTTACAGAAGTACTGCAAGCCAAATGTGTCTCTGGTATATTCAGGTAAATCACTGAAATGAGCCTGAAATGGGTTTGATCCAGCCTCCTGCAAACAGATCTATGGTGTTTCTAAACTTGTTTTTCATGTAACTCTGTGGTGGGCTTTTTTTTTCTTTCTTGACAAGCTCTTTGCTGCGCAGTAGCATCTGTTAGGGAAGTACATCATGTGAGTCAGTGCAATTTTGAAGGGAGAAAGGATGACTGGTAATGGCTGCGGCTGCCTTAGTTTGCATGATGTTTGCTGCTTCGGCTGCTGTGCAGCTGAGCAGGGGGTAGGGGAGGGAAGGGAAATGTCCTCTGGAGAGTCTGATTTACAACAAGCCAACTTGTTTCAGTTCTGCAGTGAGAGATTTTTCCTTATTTGCAATTAAAATGCCAAATAACGTTAGAACTATTTGATTTGTCCTCAGTCACAGTACAATCCTCCAGCTTACTGACTTTAAGGAAAGTCTTTCAAGGTGCTTCTTTTTTTAATCCAATTACATTAACAGACTGAAATTAATTTACTGACTCATTGATTTTCCAGGGGGCAGAAGGTAGCTTCAGCCTTTTGGGAAACAAGACCTGGGGAACACAAGCGACTTCCTGCATTTGTCTACACAGTGGTGTGTTTTTTGCGACACACGTTCTGGAAGCACCCAGGTGCCACCCCTCGACTTGGGCAGTGCTCTGGCAAGGTCTTTTACTAAACCCACTGAGCTGCTGCGTATTCATTTTGAAAATGGAGGCAGTCATGCAAAATAGAAGTCAACTGCTCTGGTAGAGGTCTCAAATTATTTCATCGCCATTAGCAGCACTGCTAAGCTTAATCAGCTGTGGAGAAGTTAAAGCACAATCTCATTTCAGGCAGGAGGAAGAGGGATGTTCAGTCGTGTGGTGCCGGTGGGTTGGTAGGTCAGGAGCAGGCTCAAGGAGCAGGTAGGTCAGACATATGTGACTGGGATGGAAATAGTGTCTGAGACAAGTGGTCAAACTGGGAGGAGGGCCGGAGGAGGTGACTATCAACCTACTCTTGGTTTGCAACCACAGCTCCAGGACAGTTGACACTCAGGAATGGTTTTCATTATGTGATTGTCCCTCCCTATACTTTGGACAACAAACATGTGATCAGTGACTCTCTTAAATCACCACTAGTTTGGACACGGTGTTTTAATGAGACAAGATGAATCAGTGCAGGCCCTTCCTAGCATTGTGTCAGGAGATGACAGACTCATCTAGAATCTGGGCATTTATTTCACATGGGCAGTGACCCTTACAAACCAACCAACCAAAAACCAGAAATCTTTGTTAATTTTAGTGGTGGTTGAAACTTTAGGAACTTATCTTGAATACAGAGAAAAGTGTTATCTGTTGAAAACTATCTTAATTCCCCATCCTTTTCTTCAGCTACTTGGCCAAGAGCGCTCTGGAAGGAGATCAGTGTGCAGTGCACGTTACCAGGCTAGCAAGTCCTCGCAGGCTCCTTAGGGCAGGTTCACGTTATGCCTTTGAGCACAGAGTGAACTAAAAGGATCCACATCTGAAGTAGCTAAATGTTACTCTGCTTATGGTTTGGAAAATATAATTATGCAGAATTGTCTGAGAAGTTTTCCTTCTCCATCTTACTTCTAGCTGTGCCTGTGCTGTATTCAAGGCTGTTAACTCTATTGAGGTACACAGATTTAGGAATGCACTTACCCTGTGCTGCCCTTGTACAAGGTGCAATCAGCTCTGAACTGCGTTATGGCGGTGACCCCCTCTCCTTCCAGGACCTGGATGAGGTGTCCTGCTCTGCGAGGCTCCAGGCTAAAGCACCTCAGAAGCCTAAATATGGGCTCCACCAACATACAGTTGTTTCTCTGCAGATCCAGGCTCAACATGAAAAACAACCTCTGCTTTGTGTTTCTTATTTGTATTTCACCACCATTTCTAAAGAGAAATTGAATTAGCATGTAGTGGCCAATTTAATAGATGATGGATGTGATGTGATGGGAGAGATATCTCACTTCCCCATGGTTGCTTCTGATGTGCTGATAGCAGGAAAGGTATTTGTAGGGCTACAGAGATACTACACGCAAACAAACTCATTAACATCTGATGCTTTCAAAGTATTCTGTCAAAAAAAATATCCAAGTTATGGTTCTCAGTGTCACTGTAACTTGGCCTTTTATTGCTGTGAATTATTTGATTTTTTTATAATGAAAAGGCAGCTGCTGCCCTTAAATTGTCACTGCTACCGTATCTGAAGTTAACTTTCACACCTTTAATCTTTTCTGTTTGATGTATTTCTTCAGCGGTGAATTCTAACCAGTCTGATGTTGAGCTCTGGCCAGGTGGCTGTGTGTGTGCAAGATGGTATTTGCATACAATACTATAGAGTTTAAATACATTTAAATTTGTTGGGGAACAAAATCCATTAGAGATGATCTGCACAGTAAAATGGGCTGTACAATCCATTTAAGTTTACAGCACTTTGGATGTGAACCTAAGCTTTTTCTTTCTGATTAAGTGGTCTGTTACTTGTCTTGATAACTCCCTCTTTCACACAGACCTTCAAGATAAAGCCCCATGGGCTGTGTTTATGAAAAGCCTTTTCTCAAGCAAAGTCCTGTTCTCTCTTGCCGGTGCAATTCATGAAAGCTACTCCAAGCATCATCTCCTTCGAAAGTGACCAGGGGATGACATTGTCCTTCTGGGAGGCTTCAGTGGAAACCTCGGTCTTGTAGTCTAATGTGAGCAGACGTTTCCCAGTATGGCAGTGGGTTACCCTTTCCTGACATATGCCATTTTAAAGCTATAGATGCTATTACATTTTGTTACATAATTATTAACATAATTAGATATATATTTTTTACAAAATATGTAAGGTGAGATGTACAAGTGAAAAAACCTTAGCTGATCCTGTGCAAAACAGGGGGAAAGCAGAATGTGTGCATTAGCTGGAAAAGAGAGCAACCAAAGAAAACAGGGGTGGTCTCACATGTGCCTTTTGTTTAAATCTGACAGTAATGACTCTGTAGAGTCTTTAATTTTTGTTTAAATGCCTGGCTGTCTTTCACACAGTGGTTTTTCACTGATGTATAGTTGTTGGGTCAATGTGCTTTATATTTGGTTTGTTAGTTGGTTGTACTTTTTATACTGTGCTTTTTCAGTAACTTGTACTTTGCACAGTGCAATGTTCAACAACATACCCTGATGGACCACCATTGATCAGAAATGGCATTAAGTGGGAGCAAGGGACCACAGGGACCTGTGGTTGGAATAGCAGGAGAAGGTGAGGGATATGATTCTCTTCAATTTATCCCCAAACATTCACTCTCCTTCCCTGAAATGTGACCTATAGGTTAGGTCTTCTAATTAGAAAAACTGCCACCAGCTTCTGCACTCCTTTTCTCATACTGCAGAAGTGGAGAGTCAGAGATGCACACACAGAGGAACCCAGCACTAGATCACTCCCTGTGATCCTCCTACTTTCCCAAAAGGTTCCCTGTTGCCTTATCTGAAAGGCTTTGTAAACACAGAGTGGTGATGAAGATATTTTCCCACAGACAGCAAGTAAAGAGGATTTTAGGGCTGTAGTTCTTGCCCATCCATTAATTTTTACTTGTAGTCTTGGTTGAGGCCACTCAAAAGCAAGTTCCTTGTTTACAAAGTGAAGAAAGCAATATTTACTAGTGGGATGAGTGAAGGGCATAATTAAAGAGGATAATGGCAAATGAAATGTTTTTAGAAAGGGCCGTCTTGAATTCTGCTGGCGTTGGCAGCAGGAGTGGCGGCAGAGCTGGGGGAGGCAATGGAGCAGCCCCTGTGCCAGGGCAGGCGGAGCTGGAGCAGGGAGGTGGCCAGGGCTGGGCTGGTTTTCTCCTGTACTCCAAGCTGTCAGTGAGGGAGAAGGGGTGAAAAGTCCATTCAGATCTTTAAACATCTTTCAGCTGGAAAAATTGCTGTTGAGAGGGCAGTGCATGTTCACCTTGCCATGCTGCTTAAACACCCCCGCTGAAAGCGGGGCTGCCTTGTGTCAAACACAGTGTGCAGACGAGCATGTGTAGCCATGAGGGAGGAGGAGGAGAGAGAAGCCGAGTGAGAAGACCCATTCCCCTCTCCTCCCCATGCAGAAAAGACAGTGCTGCAAGCAGGTGGGAGGCACAAGAGCTAAGGGTGGGGAGATGGAGGAAGCAGGGGGTCACTGAAAAAGGCCAGTGGGGATCCCATCGCCACCTCAGTGCCCTGTCCCCTGCCACACTGCCCACCTTAGCCTGTGCCACCCACTCATCCACCCCTCCAGGAGGTACTGTGAACAAAGTTGCCTGCCAGCTACAGAGCCATTAGCACGGTGTTCAAAGAAGTTCAAAACCAAAACACGATGACAAAGTGGGAGTTTCTGTGCCGAGCGCCAAGCAAACCTGAAAGGTTAGTTTACTCTCTAATGAAATTCCTGCTTCAAATTCTCCATCTCTTTTTCACCGGGGAGCAGCACTTTCTTTAAGTAATGTTTAGAGGACACCAGTCTGCAAGGGTAATCATCCTCGCCTCTGGCAGGAAGAGCTCACGCACTAGCATTTCTGAAAAGGCTCTCTTTGTGAATAATTGAATTTGTCTCTGGAGTTCAAGATTTCTTTTTCAGTAGGGCTGACTGCAGCTCTGCTTCTTCCTTAGCTGCAGCTTACTGTAATTGAGGTAGAAGAATTGTATTGCAGTTGAGGGGTTTGTGAGCATGGCGCATAATAGGGGTGATTGGCACAGAAAGTCATTTGTAGTGCTCAAAATGCCTACTCCAGTGGTGAACGGATCTGCAGAAAATAATTAGAGGCCCCCCCACTGCCACCACCACTCCCACCCAAGGGGACAAAAATTAATGTCACATGAGGCAGCAGAGCCATCCTTGAGCAGCAGCAGAGCCTTGCACTGTGGTGCGCGGCCAGGGACCCCTCCCGGGGGACGCTCAGAGCCCAGCCCATCCGTTCCTGGCAGCACTGCTGCCACCAGAGATGCGGGGATACACGAGGACCAAAGAGGCCAACTGCTTATCCAGTCAAAAAGAAAATGCCCTGACAACATGTCGCTTGCTTGGGCAGAGCTTTTTTTCCTTTAAAGCCTCCCAGCTTTCCACTGGTTTCTGGGTCTCTCTGTAAATGCACATATAGCATGATGGAAAAACCTGCATATCGTGCCTCTGACACCAGCGTCCCTGCAACTGCCCCACTGAGGAAAAGCCCATTACAGATATGTCCTTCAGGTCCACTGCCCCTGGGCATGTGTCAGTACCTCTTCTCATCCCCACCATCCTTAACCCAGCTTGCAATGTCCCACTGCGGCACCTACCATGCTGGCCGTGAGTAGCTTTTCAGGAAAGGGGTGGTGGGGGAGGAACCTCTCGTAATTATTTGCATTGCTGTGAGCAGGACCTTGTGGCCTGCTCCAGGGAAGAGATGGGTCCCTGCTGGTAGGCTGAGATAAGTGGCATGTCTCAGAAGTATTTTGATGTCATACACATAGGCAGGGCTTAGCTGTTCATGCACATCAATGCCAGCAGCAGGGTGAAGGACTATTTCAGACTTGGGGCTTAAGATAGGAACTGGGGGCAAGACACAGCTCTGAAGTGAAAAAATATCCAGTGAGCTGGGAGGTCTCTTTCTTGTCTTTCATCACTAAACACAGCAACAGCGCTGGGTGACTGCGTTCAGACAACACAATGCAACATGGCAGGAGTGTATTTTTAGGATGTTATTTTAGGGCGGGTGGGGGAACAAATTCTAAGGGCAAGACATAGTGCTCTAGTAACTCAAACAAGTTGCTCAGGGATTTCTGTGGCTATTGAATATACCACATGGCACTTGGGCTGTCTTGTCGAATTGTGATGTACATTTCAGATCAATAAAACTGCTCATTTGAGACTTTGTCTTTCCCCTGTTACACAAAATGCATTCTCTCATGGTACAAATCTTGCATGAACTGATCAGCAGGAGAAGCTAACATAACTGCACTCATAAATGAAAGACCAAATTCTGCATTGAAGTCCAATTTGCTTGGACTCTAGTCTCTGCAGATAATCTCTCTGTTCTTTGTGGTCTCTGCTCTGAAATGGAAACCAGAATATATACCTTTAATATTTTTACCCCTTCTGTGGCTGTCAATTACAATGGCTCAAATATTCTGCTCATCCTCAACTTCAGGACTTCTTGATCCTCTGAAACAGATATTTCTCTGTCAGACTTCTGAGTGACAAGCAGATATTTAATCTCCAGAGAGTATTTCCTTAGCAGTAAGCCAGGCACCCGGCGCATTTACCAGGACTGCTTTTAGTGTGTTTCCTCAGGCAGTGGAGCAAGGCAAACAAAAAGGAATTGTGCAGCAGCACTTATCCTCCAAGACATGTCTGGAGACCTGGCTGTAGCCTGGACAGCACTATCAGCTGCTCCAGCTGGAGACCTTAGCCTGCTTCAGCATGCTACTAAATGGTTGCATATGCACAAATTAGGGAAGTGATATAGATGTTGTTTGCATTTGATAGAGCATAAAATAGGGAAATGACCAGTGAGGTCTTTCTTTTTGATCTTGACCTCTGTGCCTTGCATACTTCAGCTATGCGGAGCTCCATGGTCAGCAAAAGTAGACAGCTAGGAAGGAAATGGAAGACAGTTGAGAAGAAAATTGCAGGTGGTGGCTAGCAGTTTCTGTAGGCCTTGTCTGAGCAGCAGAGAGGGGTGCCATGAAGGAAAGAGGCTGACAAAGGCACCAAGGCCCCCTAGAATTTTTTTCAGGAAAAACATGTCAGGACCGGGATCACCCAGGGATGGACCAGCCATCCAAGGCGGGGGGCACTGCTGGTGGAGAGAGGTGCCTGTTTAAGGGACTGTGTCATCTGGGCCACTCACTTACTCTGCCCTGGCAGATGGGCTGTGATCGGCTCTCACCCAAAAGTCTGAAGGGTGGGCCATCCTCGGGCCCCTGGGGAGGGAGTTGTCAGGGGCAACCTGACTCCAGTCCAGCTGTGCTTCCAAGCACCCATCTCACATCAGGAAGAGCCAGCAAATAACGTATGTCCATGAGGTGTCTTACCCTGCTGCTTTAGTTTTGGGGAAAGAAGTGTGACAGGCAAGAACTCAAATACATTGTCTTTCTGAAAAGCTGCCAGAAGCAGGTCCAATTTGCATAAGACCTGTCTGCAAGAAGATATTTTGCTGACAAGTGTATGCCTCCTTTATGGAAATACAGGATGCTTCAAGGACAGTTCAGAAGGATTTACAGGTGACTTGCAATAAGGACAGGTCATGGGACTGGCAGGAGCCATGTGCTAACAGCAAAGCTCCCAGCTGAGCAGAGTGAGGTGCAGGGGTTAACCACACCAAGAGATGGTTCCACGTGTGATGCTGTGATTCTTCATCCTGCAGAAAAGAGTTAACGGTCTCCTTCTCAAGGAAAAAAAAAAAAAAAAAAAAAAAAAAAGGTGAATTTGGAAAACTCTTAGTTCACTCTGTTCTAATTTAGGGGGACTAGTTTTGTTGTTTTGCTGTTTTCTTAAAAGATAGTGAGTGTAGGGAGTCTGGAAAGAGTATGTTTGAGTATTTGAGCTATTTTGAAATAATGTGTGGAGGAAATGAAGCAGGGGAAAAAAAGTCTGCTTTTTTGGTACGCTTTGTACCAGATATTCAACTATAGACACCTGACAAGTTTTCAAGAGAGTTTAACCCAGTAAACTGCTTACTCTGAGCTTATCTGAAAAGACAAAGAAAAAAAAAATTGTCTTGAACTTGGGCTTATAGCATAGGTAGTATTTTCAACATAAAGGTTTCACAAGAGATGCTAATTTTATCACTCCAGCAGGAAACTAAGGCTTTTGCACTTAATGAAGCGTTTCTTTGAAGTCACGCTCAAATGCTGAGCGTGGCTGTGCTGCACATCTGCCTCTCTGCACACCGCAGAACATTTCTACTTCCGAGACACTACGGGGAGCAGGCCAAGAGAGCGACATATTTACCAAAACTTCATCAAGCCAAGATGGAAAAATGGTGGCTCTTTTTCCTCTTTTGTCTGTTCTTGGAGCCCAGCGTTGCAGGTAAGTGTGTCGGCGGGACACCTTGACTCAGCTTATGACAGAGGGCAGCAAGGCACAGGGTGGCATGTATGGGCTGGGGTTAGTGTGTCTCACTAGGGCCAGCTGTAGCTACCGGTAATGATTTTCTGTTTCCTGACAACTTTCTCATCACCATAGTTGTAATGTGCAGCTACTAGGGAGTAAACGGCTTGTGCTGACTAGCAGATTAGTTTATTCAAAATGCCTAACCTGTTCTCACCAGAATAAACACTGAGATGAGCTCACTTGTATCTAGGGCAACACATGGTCATCTCCAACAGGAAAAAGGAAAACTACATTCAGAGAGCAAATAAAAAATATCTCTGTCTCTCTCTCTCTCTCTCTTTCTCACACATACCTGTGCATGCAGAGAGAGGAAGAGTTGAAACACTTAAAGGCAAGAATAAATTGTACAGCTGCAAACCCTTAAATGGATTCTTCCCTTCCTCTTCCCCACCCAGCCCTACATGCTGCATTAAAGTCTTGAGAAACAAGTTTGTCATTGGGAGTAAAACTTTTGGAAAAGTTAAGTAAGGAGAACTGCATCCCCACCAGAGGAAGTTTAAACCAAAAACTATCTGAGGAAAAGCAAGAAAAAGCCTGGTGATTCTCACAGCCCCCTTTACCCACCCTCCCAACAAGCTGACCGTGCTGAATGAAGGAGTACTTATTGCTAGGAAGAATAATTTTGTAGGATACGCCCTTTTCCAGTTAAGAAAGGAAAAAAGTTCATATATTTGACTGGCACAGTAAGATGCATCTCAAAATCTGGCATAGGCTGCTCCTACTTTGTATATCACTGAGGCAAACTGGACTTCAGAAAAAGAGGAAAATATTTCATATGTATATTCATAGAAAATAAAAGTTCTTAAATGCAAAGAAAGAACTAGAAGCCTCAAGACATGCACATGCAGGAAATCAATACTATTTAGGGAAAAATAGGACTCGTTTTTTTTTCCCTTGAGGATGAAATCCTTACTGAAGTCACTCAAAGGTGAAACTGAACACTACCACATCCTTTGTGGAGATCAAACATCTGGATGTCTGTGAGTTACTCTATTAAATTTCAAATGGAGCACAAGTATGGGCTAATGGACAGCATTTGATTTGGAAAAATAAAGTTGGCCTAAAATGAGACTAATTATATTGAGATGCTAACTAAAAGTTAAGAACACTTTTGCATGAAAGAGTTTCAGTTAAAATAACCTGAGGTGCTAGGCTGCTAACAAAAACACAAATTAGAATGTTGTTTCTACATATGTAACTTTTTCATCCTAACATAAATTAGTCAAGTAATTCTTGGTAGGCATTCTTTACGTGGTCCTTTGACCTAATACAGCACCAGTATGAATATGAGAGATAACTTGCTAGGTGTCTCTTGCCTGCTAGTCTGATCACAAGATTGCTAATGGCTTTCTACTTAACTTTTACTGATGCAAAATTTGCAGTGAAATCAGTGAGCATTTTCTATAATAAGCTCCTTGGACTGACAAAAATAGTTCTCAGTAGTTTTTCTCACAGTCTTTGTCACTCAGGCTTATTTTTATTTGCCCTCCTACGTCATCCCACCTCTTGGAAGTCAACTAAAAGATTAACAGAGCATGCACAGCAACAAAAAACAGATTAATATTGGCCATGGCCATTCAGTGGCTTTGTTCTCCATGCACCTGGTCTCTACATGTTCATGTCACACTTCGGTGGTTAGGTACCAAATCTCAGCTGGCTCTGTGGGGATGTTGGACTCTGCTCTTGTTCTTCCTCTCCGTCAAAATGGAGCCATGGGTGCGCTGGGTCCTTGTCTCACTCTCAGATGAGCTGGCAGAGTGCAGGGCATGCTGGCCCTCCTGCAGGCACTGTCAAAGCTGCCTGGCCCCTGGCAGGACATCCCCTGGCTCAGGCACCCTGGACCCCTGTACAACACAGCAGAGCAGACGTCAAGGCTTTTTTCAAGTAAAGAAGGTGAGCAGTGTGCACTTGCTGCCGTGGGGAGTCAACAGTATGGCTGGTAGGACCACTGGAGAGCCTTCTGGTACAGTTGTAGGGTCTTCATAGTTGTCTTTGGCTAGGGCACCAAGTCATGTCAAAGATGGCTTAGGAAAAAGCTTTGTTTAAACATTACTTGTGCTGAAAATGGTCCTGTTTGTTTTTAAGGTCAGCCTGAAGATGTAATTGCGCAAACAGAAGTGGTCCGTGCTTTACCGGGTACTGACGTGACACTGGTGTGCATCTTCCCAAAACCACACACCACCTACATAATACAGACACAGTGGTCCAAGATTGATGACGCCCACCTTACCAGAATAGCAGTTTATCATCCTGTTTATGGCACCCATTACTTTACCTTTCCTGAGGCTTCTTACAACTTTTCGGTGTCCTTCAGCATGAGGAAGTGCTGCGGCTGGGATGTCACAGAGGCTTTGTGTTCCCCCAATCCAAACACCACATCTGAATGTAATCAGTGGGCTCTGCGTCTGAAAAACATTACCATCTCCCTTAGCGGGCAGTACGAGTGTAGTTTTGCTACTTACCCGCATGGGACAAAGGCTGCAAAAATTCAGCTTATTGTCAGGGCAGAAGGTAAGTGATTATGAATGAGATGTTGCTTTTTTGTAACAGGGGCAGGCGGGGGG
>NW_010128828.1:0-4295 GCF_000699245.1 Pterocles gutturalis | reverse complement strand
TTAGCCACGAGGATGCTGTGGGAGACGGATAATAAGAAGCAAGAGTTGACAAACATGGAACTAGAGCTATGGAGGTCCTGAATGCAATGCATTTTTAATAGCACATTGTACAAAACCCAGTAATTGCATTTATCTTGGTCACCAAAGTTCAGTAATGTATCATACAAACAAAAAACCCAGTAAGACTGGAATTAGAAACACTTCAGCAAACAGCTGAAGAAATAAACAAGATCTAACATAGACTTGAGTATTTAGTAAGACCACCACATCAGCAGCTACAGAAATGAATCTTTGGACATCACTTTTGGTACACAATACGTTCCAGTTGCAAAATGGTGAACACTGAAGCAGGTCTTCTGGGGAACCAGCATCACAAGCTCACTTTGGTTATGAGAGCTCCCCCCCAGGTATCTGCTATGATCACCAAACAATCCTGGCCTGAATCCTCCTTCAGCCTAACCAAATGTGGAGGTGTTTGCACTCTCATGCTCTATGACAGAACTTGTGTCATTGTCAAGAGACAGTTAAAGACAACAAGTATAGAGAGGGAAAAATGAATGCAGTAGGTTGTCAGATGCTATGCAATGTTCATTAGTCCAGGCTGAGCACCATTCCAACGCATCATAACACTTCTGTTAAGCACACTAATCCTCAACAAGCCAGTTCTGTTGTTTCTGCACAGCACTGTAATGTGCCAAGCAGATATGCCAGGTATTTCAGCATTAACCTGATTCAACGTCTACAATTAATCTGAATACTTAAAGTATTAAGCAGAACAGGTTCATATCGCTAAAAATGCCTTAACTCTTTACTTAGTTAAATTCACATTAAAAAGATTAAATTGGAATTAAATCTATGATTTTATACTATTATATGTATAGATAGTATATAGCTATGACAATTGTGCAGTTTTGTGAAGCTTAATGATTTGACAAATTAATCGTTTATACTATTTATAAGCTATCCACTACATCTTAAGAGAAAGTGCCTTATCAGCTGTGTACCCAAGCAATGCAAACCTAGCTGTAGAGCCTTAGAAAAAAGTTTAGAATAGCTCGATTCCATATTTTGAAATAAAATTCCAGCACTTTTAAACTCTCTGGATGCTTAAATTAGTCAGACATATTTAAAATACTAACTTTACAGAAACAGAAGGTATTGCTTTGAAGTACAAAGGCAGACCCTAAGATGCTAGATGTAGTTTAAAACCACATGAGAGGATAATTTACAGTAGCAAAAAGCACATGTAGTTCTGAACATCAGCCACAACAGTTTGAGCTAACCTCATAATATTAAAGGACAGTTATTTGCATCACATCTGAAACTAATCATTTTGTCATCTGTACTGTGCTGTACTCCTAACCTAAAACCAGGCACTTGAGAATTTACCCTGTTACAATCACTCTGTTGAAGCAATTGGAATAAATATGGCTTCATTGTCCTCACTCCTTACCTTCCAAAAATCTGGAAAAAGATGACACAGCATAGCTTTAGGATGAAATCTAAATCAACTCAAGCATGGATATTAATACTGGTGTTTTATGAGAGGGAGAATCTCCTTTAGAACACAAAGACCAGCATGCTACTGTCAGAAAGTGGTAAAACGAATACATGAGTCCACTGGAAAAAAGGAATGCTGTACATGAAACAGAGCAGAACACAGCCTTTTTACAACATAGAGCATTCCTAAACACCACCACACCTACCACCACAAAGCCACTGAATATGAACTATTTGGAAAAAACAGTGATGACTTGCACCGCTACAGACCATCTCCAGCTCTGACTGGGAAAGCGGAGAGAGCACAGTACTATTTCAAAGCATGCAAGCATTTCATCAAAAGTACTACTGCAGCCTGGGAGAGGGCAAACAGAGACTACACTTCTTAGTCTGTTATCAAAAGACAATATTAACTGTTGGCTACTGCGTATCACCAGGAAATTTCAGCATCTTGCAGAAAAAACATTCTGCACAGAATAACACTCATGGCAGAGTAAACTGCAGCATTCACCTAAAATATGAGCATAAGAGCATCTACGATCAAGTCCTTCTCCCTACAATCTATGTCCAAAGCAGACTGCAACTGAAGATTGTAAGGATCACATTTTTTTGACAGCTGCATACACCAGTTTGACACCACTGAAGATGGTCTGTCAATCAACCATCAGAGTTACAGAAGTGATGCTTCAGGACTGTGCTGAGTGTTACAAGTAACACTAGGCAACAAATCAGGAACATAAAAGGATCCAGAATAAATTTCTGTAGGGATCAGCTACCACTCCAGTCTTTTCAGTGCATTTTTATTTGAACAGCCAAACAATACACCAGCCTGGCTTCAGGAAAATGAAGTTAAACTCGGCAATAGTCGGCAACCACTGCAGAAGATAGACAACTACAGCCACTCCATCAGGGACAATATTTTCATAATTTCAACCATATAAATACTTCCTAAAAATTTTTCTAACATGAAACATAAAATTGTTTTAGAATACATGCTTGTCCAAGATCCACCTTGGGTAACAGAACTCAAGGCTTAAGGCAGAAATTCCTTATCATATTTAAGTCTATAGTCTCAACTTCCATGCTCTCCTTCAGCACTAGTTCCCTGCTACTGTAAGGAAAACTATAACAATTGCACAGTTTTGTGAAGCTCAATGATTTGATAAATTAATCACAAGACAGTCTGGAACTATGTGATCACACATGCTGTAATTACCCGTGTCCCACTCATAGCATCAGGTTTCACTGTGGTAATACAGATCCTTGACAGAAGATCAGGAAATGCAGCTTCCACTTTCAAACATAGCCAAAAACTTGTCATTAACACATTATCAAAAGAACAACCTGTATTATGGAACTGAATAGTGCAACTGAAGCTTGGCTAAACAATTTTCTTATGTATGGATCCTCTATAAACTTCTACTTGAAAAGTGGCATGACCTTTATTAAAAGAAAGCCAAAAGAAAACAAAAGGGCAGAAGAAGAAGAAAGATAAGAATATGCTACTGGCATAGCTGGTGCTGCCTAACAGCTAGAGAACAGAACCTGCAGTGCCTGGATTCAACTCCCTCATCCACCTTCCTGGAGATGTACCTCAAAAACTCTTGACTTATCTTACATGGATAAATTACAATCTTAACTCAGCGTTCTACTGCATCTCTATGTAAATAAGACAAAGAAATTCAGACTATTTTTAAGATACTATTGGAATTTTAGACATATATCTTATTAGTACAGGACCCAAAGCTCCCAGCATATGACACCACTTAAACATCCAAATCTTAGCTTCTTGTAAGCAATCTTCATTTTCAACATCAATAGTCACAACTCCTGTCCTGCCATGGAAGGGGGGATGAAATTTAAAAAAATATTTTCATACTTCTGGATAACTTTAATGCACTCAATGCCTGACAGTGTACCCTGTTATATTTATTTCCATCTACAAATATGCAGTGCCTTTACTCCATGGGCATCTAAGGGTCTTGGATTTTATGAGTTCCAAGAAACTATTTTTGAAATGACATCAGAAATCTGCTACGGTCAATCAGTGCAGCTAGGACTTTTTTCATTAATAACCTTAACATTAGAAAGCAATCTTTCCCCTTGACTGAGTGAAATTTGACAGCTGAAATAGAGAAACCTCATGGAGCACCCCAGAGGTACTTTTTTGTTAGTTTAGTCCCTTCTACATGCTGACTGGACCAAACTAACTGGACTCAGTCTTACCAACTACCTATTTATATGAGAAAGTTATGGTGCACAGAACAGGATAAGCTTCATAAGTGTTCCCTTTACAAGGCCAAGATTTGAATTCAAGTACTGGCTGGCTCAATCTATTCTAGAGATAGAACATTTCCTTCAAAAATGTTCTAAGACCACATTGACTTTTGTGCTTATATCAGACCAAATTGGGCACCTCCCTTTCAACTGATGTTCCTAACACTCCCAAAGCAAACAGTCTGCTACCGCCTAAGCACTCAAAAATTAGTGCAAGGGTCTTCTTTGAGCTCCTCTGAACTGAAGCCTTCCACTTAACTCCTTACAATCTGAACTGACCCCTAGGAGGCTGACAAGCAACTCCCACCCATCTTTCCTTTAATAACCATAGGTGCCATTTGATAGCGACCTGACGTTTTCACCTCTCAACCTACTACAAGGCAAGGCCTAACCCTCTGTGTCTATGGGTTCCCAGGCCCTGCCTGCATCGCTGCTTCGGCCAGGACCCACCCAGCCAGCACAGCCCAAGGTGATTTACAAAACAACACGATTTTGTACCCTGCCACCCCCTATCATCA
>NW_010128827.1:0-1709 GCF_000699245.1 Pterocles gutturalis | reverse complement strand
TGCACGCTCCCCACCCATCCTTAACCCAGGCTGATATATTTATAGCGAAATAAAGGGAATTTTGGTCCTTTGTGTTTCCTTTTGCAAAGTTGTTTGACTTGCAGATCATGTCGGATAAACTTTCCAAGGGGATATTTTTGAGTAAATAGATGTTGAAGGACGTAAAGTGGAATTTAAATATTTGTATCAATATTTAACCACTTATTCTTTTGGCAGTGGCTGTGGCTGGGAGGATGCATCCACTAGCCTGTTTGCTTAAGCTGCCTCCTGTGCACACAGCCACCCACCTCGATGGCAGGGGGGAAAAGCAAGCGCAGCTCCGGCGTGGGGCTGGCTGCTCTGCTCCGGCCGCCTCGGGAAACGCTTCTCCAGGTGCATCATCCATCACCAGCCAGCAGCATCCGTCGCCTGTCGCCGGTGCGTGGGGAAGGATTTGTGCCACTAAACGGGCTTTGCACTGCTGGACGTGGGAATGGTGACCCAACGCGGCGGCGATGCTCGTTTGCTCAAGATGCTATTGCTGCATTAGTGTGGTAAAAGGACGGATTAATCTATAACTCCTGGTCAGACTCCCAAGAACTTCTCTTAGGACTTTTACATTTCTACCCAAGCAGCGTTTATTGAAGCAACAGCGCCAAATGCAGCCCCGCGTGCCGGCTTATGGCCGGATCCCACCTCCCACCCCGATGGGGTTTGTGCACCTGTGTGGTGAGGCCACTACGGATAAAAACATATCAGTCAATAGGAGGACTGGAAAAAACCCACACGGAACGTTTTTCTGATGCGTCATCTCCTGCAGGGAGAGGGGACGCGGGAGCGATGTGCCAGATCACCCTGCATGGGTTTCCCTGCCACTGCACCAGAGATTCATAAAAACCATTATCTGGAAGAGCTTTTGCATATTTTATTTTCTTCTCTGAACTGGAGCAGTCCAAATCAGGGATTTCTGCTGTTTCAAAGAACGAGAGATGCTGTTAGGGAATAAGACAGGAACAGCTGAAACACTCCACACACATCTTTAGTGAGGCTGCTTCTGCACCAGTTGAATAATTCTGCTGATTCCTCCACTTTAGTGTAAAATCTGTATTGGAACTGCTCTCTTGGAAGCCTTCTGCCCCAGCTGGAGCTATGGGATGAGTCAAAATACGAATATATGGACACGGAGAGCACGGGAGCGGTCTGTGCAGAAGCGCTCATCTCTCCCTAAAATTTGGCTTTTCGTTTCTTTGTACTCACTTTGATTTCCCATTTTTTCATATTTCCATGCAACTGCAAAGAGCTGGGCTGGGACAGGGTTTCTATCAAGTACCAGGAGTCCGAGTTCAGTGTGGCTGGAAAAATGCAAAATCCCCGTTTGCGTGGCGTTACCGCTGAGCGAGGAGATGCAGGGCAGGGCAGGGGATGCTGTGCCTGTTCCAGCACAGGACATGGCTTCCCCATCTTTCTCTGGAAAGATCACACATTATAATCTTCGTGAACAGTACACCGCGTAAAACGATCCCCATTTATTTCACACAATAGATACTGTGTCGTTTAATTAATTTAGACTAAAGAGGAATGCTCAGCATTCACTAACGACTTTCCCTTTGGGACTGTAGATGACAAACCCTTCTTCTGCGCAGGAGCCAGCGTGGGAGAGGAGGGCTGCCCAGGGAGGAGAGCTTCCCCCGCGCCCCCTTTTTTCCCCCTAAAATATATAATGAATTATA
>NW_010128826.1:0-7608 GCF_000699245.1 Pterocles gutturalis | reverse complement strand
AAAAAAAAAAGAAAACAAAAAAAAAAAAAGGATGGGAACTGAGGCTTGCTGAATAGATGGAAGGAACAGAAAAGCTCAGCCTCTTGTTCTCTGCATGACCTTTTGAGGACTCCAGGTATTGACTTATTCCTATTTGTGTGCCTTTGAAGATCTGGATCTTGAGTAGTTATTTAGAAAAATAAGAGAGAAATGGGTAAAGATAGCTTTTCTATCCAAATTATGCAAAGATCATTTTAGCAGCAGGTCTTACTCAGGATTTTGAGCTATTCTATATTAATTTCACAGTTCTAAGCAAAATCATCATGTTTCAAGAGCGTGTGCCCAAACACATTATCTTTAAAATGCTTTTTCATACCTTTTCCAACACACTCTACAGAAAGCGCTTGTTTTTATATGAGATAATGAGTTTTGAGGTTAATGAGGATAGGGCCCAGAATTCCTAGTGTATTGTGTGCCATTGAGTATACAGTAGAAATAAATTAAGAGAGGCAGACAGTGTTTTAAAATCCTCTTTCATTTAGGCATTTTGTTTAGCATTCAGAACACAGCCACATTACATGATTAGCTGATTTTAATGAGTGTCCTCTAATCAGTTAAATGAAAGTGTGTGGAAAACCTACAAAGATTGTATTTGTGGAGACAATCTGTTTACATTGTTATACATCAGCTAAGAGGATGCTTGTCATGTATGATGCATCTAAGAGAAAAATGTGGAAGGACAAAGAAACCTTGAAGACAATTGGATTCAGCCCATTCTCCTTCTCCTCACAATGTAAGCTCTGATGACTTAGTATTTTAATGAATGTCAACCCTTACCATCAGTGCTCATGGGAACAATCATTAAACCAACACAAAAACATTTTAAATGGTTGGCAACCTACCAGACACTGAGCTAAGCATTCCCATGGTAGAGAGGATGGCTGCATAGACAATTCTGCACTGGATTAAATACGTTCTCTAATAGTACTGTCTTGAAAGGCTATTATTTTCATACTAAATAATGCAGTATGGTTTCTAAGTTCTTCTGTTTTAAAATGTTTTTATATTTACTTTCCAACACTAGTATCAATGCTATTTATATGGATGTGGTTGAATTTTACTCTTTGTTGTTACTAAAACTTGTTTTTCTTTTTCTTCCTTTTCCCCCCTTTTTTTGGTTTCCTTGCTGCTAAACCAAAATAATTTTTTTTCTCAGATAATTCACATGATCAGTCACAGCCTAAACCAACAGTCTGTTTCCTATGTAGCTCTAAAAGTTGCTGGCTGAGTGAATTTTAAAATTGGACGACTTATATATTTTTGGTTTCTTATTATGTTACTTTTGCATGATAGGAACTAGGTCATGTCTCTGACTACCTAGTAGCTACTCTGCTGTCCTCACCGCTACAGTATTTGCTTGCCAAGTGTACTAAGTAGACAGATCTTTCTTATTCCTCGAAGGACTTTTTCCCTCCTCCCATCTTCTGTGTTTGCTGTTTGTTCAAATTGGTTAAACATGGAGCTCAATGACAGGCTATTAGTGCTGACTGGAGCCACACATAATGTGGCCACATGTTGTGTAAGCTTCACAACTTGTCTGCTAATTTGCCTCAGGCCTGACCTGAAATACCCTTGCTATTCTAGCTGTTAGCCCTTCCTGAGCAGAGACAGACACTTGTGCTAACTCATATGACACATCAGCAAAGTCTTTGATTTGGGGTCAAATCCTGCCTCACTTTCTGCCAGAGGTAGTGCCACAGCAGTTGGTGAATCTGCCTGAGGGGAAGAGGACAGAGCCACTCCTCTTGTAAGGATGAGGATCAGAACTCTTTCCTCTTCTGGTGCGACCCACCGGGAGTGAAAGCCTGCAGTTGCAGCACACCCAGCAGGCAGGGTGAGAGGCGCTGCTCTCCTCTGCCCACAGTTGTGTGAATCCCACTGACGGCTTCTAAGAGAAAATACAATTTCCATAGAAATTCTGCAAGCTATGAGGAAGGAATACAGTGGGGGAAGCCCGGTGTGGCAAGCTGAGAGTGTTCTCCATTTCATTCTTGTCATTGGAATCTTTGATGCCACTGTGATGGATATGGAAAGGAGGCAGATTTGGTCAAGTGGGCAAAAGAAGGACAGCCCATTTAGGAAGAAGATGAGGATAATAAAATCTGTAGTTAGGAGCTGTGGCTCAGAATTTACTGGTTAGAAGAGGTGCTTATTTGGCAGAAAATAAATGATCCTGGAAGGATCCAAGCAATGGAAAGTCAAAAGATCGATGTGGATACGTAACAGTGGTATCCAAAAAAGAAATTATTTGAAGAAATAGATTTTGGGTGATGACGTAGATTGATAAGGGTGCATGGTAGACTGAGCAATAGGGTTGATGGGCTGATATAGCTGGTCAGAAAGTGGAGGTAAATAGAGGAAACCTAAAAAGGCCCTGGAAGACCCAGCAACGGTGTATAAGCAGTGTTTAAAAAAGACTATAAACCCAAGAACAGACTAGAAAAGGGGAAGAAGAAAGTTTTGGGAGGGTGGAATTTGGGAGAACATTAAAAAGTAAAGTTTAGTGAAAATTAGCAAATTATGAGCAAGGGAACACAAACAGCACAGAAAGAAAAAGAGGAAATTCCGAAGACAAGGAGGGAAGGGATTTAGTGGTAAAACAGGCAGAGTTATGTGAATTAAAACCATGGGGGAAAAAAGCAAGTTGGTCACAGAGAAAAGGGAAGGAAAAAAAAAAAGAGCAGGAATATATGCACAATGTACAGTCTGCCTCAAATCTCTTTAGGAATGTGTTTAAAACCACCTAAAATGTGGACCACTTTTGAAATGGTAAACCCCATGATCACCAACTCTGTTTCAGTGTATCTATCTTCATCCTATAAGATGAAAATTGGGAAGCTACTTACTGTTCCCATTTAATTAAGGCAATTCCACACTCATGCATTTTTTAAGTTACAGGAAGAACTCTTGACCCATTTTATTCTTATTCTGTATCCTGTCACCCTGAAATGCTTCAGATATTTCGTGTCCCATCTGTGTCAGAAATCAAGACCCACAACATGCTCTTCTGCTGTGTTTTCAGACCCTTGTTGAGCTTCTCTTCATTTACAACCTGAATTCCCTGACATGGGGAGATACAAGTAGCAGGGGAGGCTGCATTTTGTCTTTAATAAGCTGCTGCAAACTTCTTTCCCCATTAAATTGTGATTTTTCTTGAAGATGAAGGGTTGTTTTCAAAAGCACTGTAATGATCTAAGTTCCCCGCCCCCCCCCCTTTCTATTCAGTTTATGACCTGTATTACAAATGTAGGCTGTAAAACCTTCACTTGCTACAATGTCCAGAAAGTCTCTGGCAAAGTCATCATCTGTTTCATAAAGGTGAAGTTTGCTGCAGACAGATAGAGTTTCTGTAGCTGAGGCATATAATCAGGCCAACAGAATTTTCATGCAAATTCCTCCCCTAGGAATAATGAACAAATATACAGAATTTAGCATGCCGTGCCAGACCGCGGGCTAAGGACAGATGTTCAAAGGATATGTACAAAATTGAAGCCAGGCAGCTAAAAACAGCTTAAAGTTGATGTAACCAAATCTGTAACAAAGGTTTTGTCTCTTCTTGAAATGCGTGTATGGAGTGGGCGACCGTCTAATTTACGTAGCAAATAGATGTTCTTATATAGTAAAGCTTGAAAGTACAAATTAGGATAGTAAGCTAGTTCTCCTATGTGCTGTACAAATATGTGTGCTAGAGATGTACCTGGTTTCAAAGAACATGCAAGTAGTTAAACAAGAGAGGCAAACAGAAAAGCTGTATACAAGCAAAATTTCTCATTAGTTCCCTTAGAAATAATGGTGCTGCTTCATCATTTCTCCCTACTCATTTCAGCCGTGCCAAAGTTAGCCCTGCCTGTCACTGCTAGTGCATACCAAGCATCCTCTGTCACCCTCACAGCAAGGATTTAGTTGGGGGGGAGGTGTGTGTTAATCAACAGGATTCTTCTGTGGGTTTTTTCTCCTTCTGAGAAGCGATTGTCTTTCTCAGGTCTGGTATGAATAAAAAGAAAGAGTAAAACCAGCATAGCTGACACAAAAACCTCAAGATAATTTGGTTTTCTTGACAAAATACAAGGCATCACACTCCTGAAAAGTTTTGCTTCTGTCTATCAGCGTATAGATGTCTTGCTTTTCCCCATTCAGGTTAGTTGAATGTTAAAACTAATTTTCAAAGATTCTTTTTCTTTCACCCTAGTCAGTGGAGAACTGACTCAGCATCCCAACAACAATGCATTTAGAGCAGGCATTAGTTTTGAAAATGTTGTTTCAACTCTGTGAGAGACCATGGCAACGAAGATAGGATGAAGACCTTTGAAGAAATCTTTGAATACTGTTTAGAAGAAGGAGAATGGATAGCAAAACTGAAAGAGAGTAGGATTCATTTGCTTCTTAGTGATGCTACCATTTTAAGGGGCAGTGCTAATGCCTATAATAGATTTCACTCCTGGGCAAAGAATACTACCGAAAAGCCCCAAATGAGTGCCACTTCCCATTGAGACAATGTCTAGGGTTTTTCCCCTGTGTTTGTTTTGACAAGTAGATTCTTTTGCTTTATCTCTCTTAAACAAGAGCAGTTTTAAGGCTTAAAGATTTGAGCCCTCTGAGAAATCAAAACTTCAGTCTTTGAGATTGCGCTAAGTATATTTACTCAAGATTTATGACAAATCCCACAGAAGTAAGGAGAATGCTTAATACAATTCAAATAGGCTGGAATTTGCCATCTAAATAAGGACTAATCTACTGCCTGCCTGTGCTTCCCTAGGAAGAGACACCACCACTCCCAGTGTAAAACAAAAGAGGACTTTAAGGAAATAGAAAGTCTGGAAATCCTCATAGTCTATTCATTGGTTGTCTCCTTTTAACTGACATTTCAAAAGTTATGCCCACTCATGACAAACGCACTTTTCAGGTTTTGCAAGTTTCATTCTTTTTATGATTTTCAGTTCATGCTAAGTAAATCCTATAATACTTTATCTTGCTGTAGCTATAAACATGGAAGAATTCTGATCAAAGGAGACTACTTCAACAGCTGTCTTTCAAGGCAACATGTGCAGCTCTCTTGGCATCTTCAGCTAGTAAGATTTGAAGAAAACAGAAGTCTTTGCAAAGTCTTTGCATGTTTGAGGTGTCAAAAATATTGAATATATTGCCTTTCCTTAGAGCTTTCTGGCATCTCAAAGCCATGGTCAGGCAATAAAAAAGCCCTGCAGCAGGAACCCTTAATTTAGTTCAAAGAGATTGGAATGATTGCTTTTGCGGTTTGGTTTTTTTCTTTTTTTCCCTCTAGTATTAATAATCTGCCTTACCCAGCAATTTGTCAGCAGAAATTGAATTTTATATTCTTGGATAAATATGGTCTGGGATTAGTTACAGGAGAAAAGGAGGGACTGTTGCTCTTTTTGTCAAAACAGAGAAGAGGGACTCCCCTCCCATTACCTTTTCACAGCCAGGGAAATGAACACTTCCATTATGCTGGACAATGAGGAGCAGAAGTAGCAGGTGGTGACTGCTACTAATCAGGAAGTTAAGTAGTAGCCATACTTGAGCACTTTCTAAAGGATTACTGTTTATGGAAAGATTTGTCCCCTATCTGGGCACTATTGGAAAGAAAACAGAGCAGAGAATGATGAAAGGTGCCTGTTAGTTACAGCTTTTCCATCCCCTCCCCAGCTTCACATGCATGCACACACACTGCCTGTTGCCCTCCCTCTACTGCCCCAATCTGTTCAAATGACCCCAGCAGACAACTGGTAAACCCATAAGAATAGATCCTTTACTTAATCCCATCCTGCTCCTATTTTCTTGCTTAGAAAAGGGCCAGCCTTTGCCTCAGCATACTGGCTGGTGCCCCTGTGAGCTGTTGCCTGGCTGACCAAAGGGAATATTGATTCTTTTGCAGTAGGCTTATAAATGTAAATTCTCTACCTGTAAGAGTGCTTCTTGGCAGGGAAGGGAAAGAAAACTGTTATTGCCATTTTTACTCTAGGAAGTACTTGTATATTGTCTGATAGATGCCAATAAAGAGGTCTAGATTTGCTGAAGAGATGTAACCATATGTCACAAACCCTTCTTTGTAAGTTACCACAATGCTAATTCTCCATCATGAAATGAATCACAGAGTCACAGAATGGTTTGAAAGGGACCTTAAAGATCATCTAGTTGAACCCCCCTGTTATGGGCAGGGACACTTTCCACTAGACCAGGTTGCTCAAAGCCTCATCCAGCCTGGCCTTGAACACCTCCAGGGATGGGGCATCCACAGCTTCCCTGGGCAACCTGGTCCAGTGCCTCACCTCCCTTATTGTAAAAAATCTATTTGTTATATCCAGTCTAAATCTAACTTCTGTTGGGCTGATCCCACTAATTACCAAATGTTGTTGACTTAATTGTTGAAGGCAAGAATTTTCCAAATCCTCAGGTAGGTCACAATGTAAGTGCCACTGTTACGAACCCTTAGTTTTTCTGTCTCTCACGCTTTTCTCTGACCCTGAGTGAACAATCAATAACATGTCACCCAGACATACACATACAAAAGTAGATCAAATTTGATATTCAAATCCAAGCCCCAGAGCTGCAGAAGTCATAAGCCTTGTCAGACTCCTAAAATCTCAAAGGCTGCCCTTGGGACCCAGTGGTGGATTAGGATCCCAGGTACTTTGCTGAGCCAGGAGCCAGCAGCTGTCCCATTATGTTCGCTGCTTTTCATGCAGGTGGGAGAGTAAGTGATGGACACAAAGTGATACAGCATTGCCTCACATCTTGCCAAGAAGACTCTGGGTTGCATATATTTTGTATGCTTTCTTGAATTTATCCACAGGTCAAAGCTACCTCAACAGTGTTTGGTATTTTTTTTTTTGTTGTTGTTCAGGGTTATCTTTTTAGACTGCATTATTGTCCTGGGTTAAGCAGAGAGTTAACTTTTTTTTTCTCTTCTTCATAAATAGCTAGCAAGAAGCTGTGTTTTGGATTTATGCTCAGGAGAAAAGTTGATAAGAAAAGGAACATTTATAATTATTGCTAGGATACTTCAAGGTCGTTCAGCCTCTCTGCTCTTTGCAGACAGGGTCGGGGGGGCTGCCCTAGCTGCTAGCCTAGGATTTGCCCTTATGTTAAGACTGAAACTCAGAATAGCCAATAACATACACGTCATGCCCAGTATATAGGTGAGGACCCTTCCGGGAGACTGCTCTCTTTTTGCTCTTTTCCCTTGGGCTCCAGATCATCTCGCTTCAGGTGCCTGCATTCACTCTCCCAAGGCTTTTCCCCCCGCCACACATTCCGGTCAGTCTGGGATGCTCGAATCGTTATCTCTGTTCCATGAGTTTCAGGACCCTCCCTCTCCGGGGGATCGTTAGCTGGGACCAGGTGGTCGTTTCCCCCTCACTCCGGACAGCTCTCAGTCTGGGACGCTTGGACTGTTATCTGCGTTCCGTGAGTGCCTCGCCCACTCGGACTGTTATCTCCGTCCTGTGAGTTTCGGGACCTTCCCTGCTCTGGGGTCGTTAGCCGGGAACAGGCTGAGCCTTTGGTCATCAGGTTGGGGGGGAGCAGTATCATTGTGTATCACTCATTCCC
>NW_010128825.1:2179-4697 GCF_000699245.1 Pterocles gutturalis | reverse complement strand
ATATATATTTTATATATATAGTGTAAGAGATTATAACATGGAAAAAACATTTCTGATAAAATCTGAATGTCTTACAATCTGTTGTTATTTCAGAGATAGCAGAAAATTAAAACTGTGTAGTAATATGAAGGTGAGACTTAGAAGCATCTGAAATTTTTGATACGTTTCAGTGCACTTATTTATAAATATGTTTAACAGTTGTGAGAGACTGAACTATGAGACATCTGTCTCGAAGACTGCTTGGAAACTGAACTGTGCCCGCCACTGACATTGCATGGTGAAGCCAGTCTGGTGTGGTGTGAAGACGGCCACCACGTGCTGGGACATGTGCAGTGTACCACGAGGGAGCATGCAGCAAGCGCATGTACCCCAGGAGCATGCTTGGGAAGGGGTGCTGGACGTGTGGGTGTAAGACGTGCCGCTGACATGGAAACCCTCCGACCAATGGATTGTCTCCAGACTGGCTACAAAAGCCTGCAGGAAAGCGCCCCCGAATGGTGTGTGTTTTGTGGGGGGCGTGTGTTTTGTTGCGAGTGTGTTTTGTTGCGGGTGTGTTTTGTGGCGCATGGGGAGGCACGTGAGTGGAGGTGTGAGCGCATGTGTCTGCGCGAAGGCGTGTGTTCTTCGTCCAAGGCCTGTGGATAGTCGGAGCATTGTGGGATCTTGGGTAGTAACTGTTTCTTGCTTCTCTGTTCCAAATGTCTTGCTTAATTTCTATGTTTTATTCCATTTTTTCCTATCGCTCTTACATTTTATTGTTGTTAATAAAGTTGGTTTGGGTGTATCTCGCTCCTGGGATCGTATCGAAACCTCCCCAACTTTGGATCAGGACAACAGTGCATCCAGAGGAGCAGCAGAGGAAGTTCTTTGTACAAGCAACACCTGCTGTCTACTGCTCAGATGAGTCCAAACACAGCCTATTTTTGCAGAATTAAGTGGAATTGATAATTAAATCTCTCTCTAAAGCCATCAGATATCAGATACCAGAGCTGGATACTTTGTCAGTTTCTAGAAGCCTCTTTGGTTGGACTCAGATTTTCACTTTGGTGTGGTATCATGTGTGAGCAGAGTGCATCCTTTTTGCATGTTAGCTTCCAAAGAAGGATGCTGAAATCCAGGCCTGTCTTGGTTGAATTTTGCCTCAGAATTTAAGGGAATTAAAATTTCACTAGGACTTTGTTCTTGCTTCTTTGAGATCATGCCAAAACTATGGATATTACAGGTTTTATTGTATCTTCAGATCTAATCAACACAATTCATACCCCAACTGATGCCAGGGAAAGCCATGGTCAATCCAACCTCATTGATTTTTGTGCATTTTGACTCTTAATAGGGTTTATATACCCAATATAGGAAGAAAAAGGAAAAAAATACACATTTAAATCTTCTGGTGTTGACATAGTTTTAATGGAAATATATTTCTATCTCTGTAAAAGTACCAAATGCTTTGCTGAAATAATGTGTGTGAAAAATGAGAATTAGAAACAATTATTTGATACTTTTTTTCAATCAATGCTTACTAATTGGCATTAACAGAATAGTGTGCACAGTAAGAATAGTGAATAAATCCCTAAGCAAGGTAATGGCAGCAGAGCTTAACTAATAAAAGCAGTTTTATATGAAAACTTGAAGGAAATTAGTCCTGCATGGAATGGTTATTAAAAGCATGTTGAGAAAAATGTCTGTATATTTTTCCACACATTTAGTAAGACAATAAAGTAATAACAATAAATTGAAACATTGTCTTTCCTTTCAAATGGAGCAGTATCCAAGTAACAACAGACTTTTCTTGAAGTCAAATATGTTTGAAATAATTAACAGTCAACTATGAATCCAAGCGTCAACAAAAATGTGCCGGTAGTAGAAATCAGAGTCAACTGACACATAGCTGCTCCTTCTGTAGACTGTTCTTCAGCAACATTTTTTCCTTTATGTAAAAGTTGCTTTAGTGATCTGCTTCTGTAGTTTCATGGGAAAACTTCACATCCTGTCACACTTGCTTTTCCCTTCACTTATTTAGAAAATAAATACAATTGTAAACCCTTACTTCTGACACTCGTCACTAATTTGCTGATTTTCTACCTGTATTCTTTGTACTTTATTATAGCAGGAAGTGTTAATAATTGCATTTTCAAAGTCAGATCTGGAGCATATGCAATTTTTGTTCATAGGCCTGTTTATTGTAAAACTTCTGTGGAAATGAAACTGATGATTTACGGTATTATAGAGTATAATTTCTAAATTATTTTGGTGGCACTGCTATGTAAAACCCTTTGTGCATCAATAGGATCCTTGCTTCCAAATCATGTAAAAATATTTGAAAACATATATGTGGCAAGCAAATCCTGATAAAAGGAAAATGATATGTCCACTGCAGAGTGACAAAAAAAAAAAAAAAATGCCCAAGTTTGAATACGGACATAGGGGACCAAATTTCTCAGCAGTGACATTTGTGCTCTTAATAATCATTGCTATAAGTCACAGAGGAAGCACTTACTGCTTCTCAGTGGGAAAACAA
>NW_010128825.1:0-2166 GCF_000699245.1 Pterocles gutturalis | reverse complement strand
TGAATGTGTGGTAACAAATTTATACCATGGGGAAGCCCCTGGAGCTCCTTTGGGAGAGGGCAAGAGAATGCAACTTGTCTTCTCACAAAATTACTGCTGCACCTTGGAAGTGATACAATAAAGATTTTTTTTTTTTTCACCCACCGCACACTGAGTAATCTTGCAGTTGTTTTTGCTCAGACCTAAAAATCCCTTAGACTCCAAAAAGTATTCACTTTCTAGATTTCAGGAAGGGATTAATGCCTGTGAATGGACAGTTCCAGTGGAATGCAGCACATAGCTAAGCAGTACCTTGTTCTGTAGGTCATTACAGTTTCTTCTGCAGTGGTTAGTATGTGCAGCATTTTTCAACCTTGAAAGACTGAAAACATACAGACAGTAATTAATCTTCCCTGCACTGCTATGAGGTAAGTAAATACTGTTAATCCTCTCTGATGAATGGGAAAACAGCACAGCTGGGTATTCCTGGCCAGATTGAAGTTGATGAGTCATAATTTCACCTACAGAATTTAAAAGGGTTTTATATGTGTGAGTTTACACCATTTTAACTAGATCAGCTTGAACCTGGTAAGGTTAGAAAGGTATAAGCTCTAGAGTGGGTATAGGTGAACTGGTATAAAAACCATTTCTACTGGAATAGCTTATTCACATTTTATTGTTGTGGTGGAAGAACTGTTACAGTAAATGCAGCAGCATCCACTCTACTGTCTGTACTGATTACACTATTTTGGTTAAGAAAAAATTGTACTCAACTCTATTAATTTTGTAAGTGTGGAAACAAATATAGACCTGTCCCTTAACAAAAAAAAACATAGCAATTAAATAATTAGCCAGTTTTCTCACTTTACTGTCTTTACTACTTTTTTGCTTGCAGTCTAACACTGTTTTCTTGTAATCCCAGGTGTGTTGTGCCTCACTGTGTCTGCACTTTTACAAGTTTTGGAATAAGCAAGTGAGAACACAACCAGCTGAGTCAGTTTCATGTGACTACTCTGATTGTCATTTTTATATTTGGACAAGCAATCTGTGCTGGAAGGGTGGAAAATATACTCAAGGATTCTGCTTCTCCAGTCTCAAGTAACCAGAGAAGAGCGGCCATGAGTTATTTCCAAGTTGCAAGTTGTTGCTTCATTTGCAAATACGGTATTTTAGAGAACTCTAGGTAGCTCTACAGTGTTTATGTAAGTATTATACCTGAGTTAGGAGAAAACCTAGGAAGGATTGTAAGGTATGCTTCGGTTCAGCCTGCAAGGACAAGGCATCCCTGACAGTATAATTTAGAACAGCTCTCCTGCTTGCTCATATCCCAAGTTACAAAGGAGAGGAGTAGCCTGTTGTATAGAATACAGCCTCCTTGCTTTGTGAATAGCTTTGATACCTGTTAAGTGTAATGTTTTTTGATAAGGTGAAGGTGGGAGACTTTCATAATGTATCTAGTTTGCAGGTCATATGGGTGCCTTGGTATGCTGATGGACTCTTTTAGACCTGTCCAGAGCAAGTACAGCATCCTACTAGCCAGTGCCTCTAGGCTGTCTTTTGATGGGAACCCACTCATGGCAGAGAGGGGACATCCAGCCCTTGCCCTGACATGGAGTCAGCAGGACACACACTGAGGTTCCACAGTTTAAGAATAAACCTAGTGGCCCAGGATCCGACAAAATGTCCAAACCCTGCACCTTGGAAAACACAGTTCCACATGATTCCACAGTTGGCACATAGTTTCAAACTCCTCAGTGCTGGAGGTGAATTACTTCTTAATGAGACCATTTACCCAGTGAAAACTACACCTGCTGTGTTCTAACACTTGCCATCTTGCCATATGTCAGTGCTATTGCCATTTATTAATAGAACAGTATGAAAAAATAAAATTCAGTTTCAGTGTTAAAAAGATTATAAAAATGTATTATATTATAAATGGAGCTCCACCTGGGGTCAGATGAGGAGCAGGGGTCTGCTAGAGGCCGCCTGACCAGGAAGAGCAAGTAGGTGAGTCCCTCTACAGACAGATAGGAGCAGCCTCACGCTCACAAGCCCTGGTCCTCGTGGGGGAATTCAACCATCCTGATATCTGTTGAAAGAGCAACACAGCACAGCATAGGCAGGCCAGGAAGTTCCTGGAATGTGTTGATGACAGCTTCCTTCTCCAAGTGATAGAGAAGCTAACCA
>NW_010128824.1:0-7273 GCF_000699245.1 Pterocles gutturalis | reverse complement strand
CCCCCTGCCCCAGGACCCTGTCCCGCTGCCGGGCGGAGGGGCTGCGGAGGTCTGGGTGGGTCCTGCCAGGGTGGCCGGGGAGCTCTGGTCTGGGCAGGCTGAACTCCGTCTCTCCGTGTGCGGAAATCCCAGCGACACCGTCCCAGCCCGCTTCTGTGGGGGTCTTCTGGGCGTCTCCCTCCGATAAGTATGGCTCCCCCCCCCCCTTTTTTTTGGCCCCACAGCCTGGCCGGAGCGAAGGGGATACGCTGCAGACCAAGGTTCTCCGGAGGGCTGCACTGACAAACAGCCAGGAGCGTCCAAATTCTCTGTTTTTCATGTGGAAAAACATGCTCAATTGGTAATTTTTTAATTTCTAGCTGACTCTGTTTCCTTTTTTTGTTTTTAACCTAGGCTTGCGAGTGCATTCAGCAGTGAAAAGGGCCACACGTTTGTTGAACAGCTTCAAAAAGTGAGCATTAATGGTAATCTTGACCCAGTGCGGTCCCTTCATCTGTGCTATTGAAACATACTCTTAAACTCTTTAACTTTAGACACAGCACTCCCACTGACACGCAGGAATTTAATAAATTTAGTATTTAAATAAATAAATGCTTAAGATTCTGGCCCTTGATTACTCTCTAAGAAATTAATTTGCTGTGGGCAGACGAATGTGTCCCTGGATTTATTCAGACCTGTTACTGTACACGGTCATGGACAGAAGTCTTGTTGTCACATCACCTCAGATTTGAAATCAGGGCAAAGCAGTGACGCGGGTGTGACGGCTGGGGGACAGTGGCGGTTGGTGGGATTCGCTAATGAGCTTCGCTATGCACGAGAACTCAGAAGGAGCTAATCGGAGACTTTAAGAAGCGTTACCAGGCTGCCTCTCACATAGCCCAGGCAGGGGAGAGATGCCCCTCCTGGAAGCAGACAGGACATCAAGCCAGCACTGTCTGCAGCTGTGTGTCACTGCCTTTCTTCCAAAGGTTACCAGTTCGGTGTCCTACCAGCAAAGGGATTATGTGAGCACTCCCCAGTCTGTTTTCTGCAAAGTCAGCTGGGGTGGGTTAATGTGCCAGTGAAAACAAGCACATGCGCTAATCTGGCTTCTCATAAAGCAATTAGGGAGCAGTTATCTGATCCCCCCTGCCAGTAGGCTGGGGGATGATGAACAACAAGGGTAGGATCTTCTTTAATCAGCACAGCCAGCTGTCGCCTCCCAGAGCTTGCTGCAGTTGTACCCGAGCATCAAAGGCTGGTTAATGAAAGCGCTTCTTATTTTTTGTCCCGATTGCCACATCTAGATCCAGTGTATGCTGCAGGATGTGAACTCCAACATCGCAACGCCTCTCTCCTCAGCCAGGGAGGCTCATTTAAGTAAGCCCCACCGTACCTCTCCTGGGAGAACGGTTCTCCAGTCCCAGCTGTCCTAGGCTGGTGCTGGGGAGGCTGTTTGGGAATGTGGGAATTAGAGCTGCCCAAGGGCAGCTCCGCAGAGCCTGTCTGGTGCTGAATGAAGTCACACACGGTCCCACAAGCTGCTGCATTTGTGGGACTGAAGCGCTGGCAGCTGGCCTGGGGCACTGCCCCAGCACTGACATCCTGCCACGGCCGCTGAATGGGGAGCCAGCCCTGCTCTAGCAGAGGGATTTTTTGGGGGATGCTTTTTTAGGACTTACTGACCCAAGAAATATAAAAGCTCTACCTGTAGACCGAATCACTTCTGCATTTCTTTTAGCTGATTCTTCTTTTCCTTCTGTAGAACGAACATCTTTTAGTGAGAAGCCAGTTCTGGAGCTGGAGCAGTGGATTGACAGTTACACAGAGCAGCTGCCTCCACTCAGAGCTTTCATCTTGCCGGTAGGTACCGCTTACGCCTCTCACTGGTTGGAGAGGCCTTGCTGTGGCAGGGTAAATCTGCTCCGCCACCTGCCATGCAAAACCAGGCTGTGAGGCCATTATTTGCATGGACAATTTTGGTAAAGCAAAGCAGAGAGAAGGACCTGGTTGAGTTTAATTTCCACATCCTCCTGCATTCAGATATCCCTTCCCAGTTGCCTAGCCGTAACGCAGGGCTGAGTTGCACGGGTGTGAGATGTGATAAGCTTTGCTGCATTTCCACAGTAAGGTGGATGGCTGTATCTGTTGTTCGCAGACATTGATGCGCTGTTCCATTGTTGTTTCAGTCGGGAGGTAAAAGCAGCGCTGCTCTCCATTTTTCCCGAGCTGTCTGCCGCAGAGCTGAAAGGCGGTGAGTGTTGGCTGTAGTGTAACAGGATGACATTGATAAAAGGTGATCAGAATGCTACAATGATAACAAATCGTTGCAGTCAGGGCAATCAACCGTAGCTGGAGCTGGAGTCAAGCTTTGTATGTTTGTATTAGTCAAATTCCAGGAGTGCAGTCAGCAAAAAGCCAGTCTCTTCCCTCCCCTGAGCTGGGTCATCTGAGCTCAGACCTTCAGAAAGAACAGACGGGTTTATGTTGAGATGCATCTATGTGTTCAGCTCGTGTCTGGTTTGCTCATTGTAGGCTGGCACATGTGGAAGCTGGGGTGCTGGCAGGGGTGAGATCCAGGGAAGCTTTTAGCGGCTTAAGATGTTAGTGCCCACACCTGCCTTGTCCCACTTCTGTACTGGAGGTGAAAACTCCCCTGGTGAGGTCCGTAGGAGAAACCTCTTGTGTGCTCGGTATGTCAATCCCACGCACATAAAGTCTCTTGTGTTAGCCTGAACCTGCTCGTCAGCAGGGTTGCTACTCATCTTCAAAAAACCAGCATCACAGGCAGTGGTTTCCTGTCAAAAGAAAGCTGGAAAGAGAGCTGTACGCCAGTCAGGAGGCAGGGACAGCCCTGTGCCCTCAGCAGGTAAAGGGTCCCTGTTTACCTGCAGAAAAGGATAATAATGATCCTGCAAACTGCCCCCTTGTTCAGTGGTACCCACTGAGACTGTCCTTCAGAGGAGTGGAGCTGCTGTTCTCCAGAACAGTTATAAAAATCATGTCGTGGGGCCACCAGAGATTCCTCCTGGGGAAGTAACGGGTGATCGCGGGTGCTGTGGGGAGTTAGAACAGGGACTGCAGGTGGGGCTGGAGCGGGAGGGTCGGTGCTCCAGCAGATCTCAGTCCTTTCTGAATTCCGAGCTAGGAAGTTAAATACACTGAATTTTTCCTTTTCTTTTCTTAGTGTGGTTCCTTTAGTACAAGCAGGGGAAGCAGATCCAAACGTGGCCAAATATTTAAACAGGTAAAAAAAAAAAACCAACCCAAACCCTTACTCTGTACTACTGAAGTGTGCTTGGTGTTCCTCCCTTAGTCTTGGCATTGAACTGCAGGGTTTTATGTCTCAAAGTTTCACTTCTAGAATAATATCTTTGTAGTTTCAACAAGCAGCTTGTTAAAAAGCATTCTTGCGAGGCCTGTGTGTTTGCAGGCGGTGCTGAGGGAGCAGTCAGCTTGCTTACTGAGAGCCATTTTGGGCAGCGCTTCTCCTGGCTCTCTCTTTGCCTTCCTTTACGTGCCGTCCTTGCGCTGTCATCAGAGCAGCTCTGCTGTGTTGGTGTGCGTTGCTGGATGCAAACACACCTGGTGTGAGAAGTGCTTTCACTGCTTTTCCTTCCCTTTCCAGGCTGAGTGACTTTCTCTTTGTTTTGGCACGTTACGCTGCAATGAAGGAAGGAAAAGAAGAGACTATATATGTAAGACCTCAGACATAACTGGGAGCTGGAATGTTTGTTTCCTTGATGGTGGGAAGGTAAATCCTGCAGACTGCTTTCCCTCATCAAGGAAGGGAAGGAGAACAAGCCTGGACTGGAAATGTGAGCTGCCAAGAACTTGCAGATTAAATAACTAGGACCTTGTTAATAAATACAGCGAGGAACACAGCTGTTCTGTTCCCTGGGCCTTGTCCAAATGTCCTGGTGTAACCCTGCGGTGATGGCAGCAGAGTTACCGCTTGCCCTGGGTTGGAGTCGAGGCAGGAGGCTTCAAAGAACTGCAGCCGGTTTCTGGAGATGTCTTCATTTCCCTGGGCAGCGGCAGGTGCTGGGGAAAGGCTTTGACGGGACTCTGAGGAATGAAGAAAACAATCCGCTGCTCTTGTAAGACATCACGCTCGCCCAGAACAGCAGCTGTGCAGAGATCCAGGAACTCTGTCCACCAGCTCTGAAATAATAAACGTGATTTACTTGTACCACAGGGCCCTTAACTGTCACGCTTCGATACTGAGCACAGCGTGCTTTTCTTTTTTAAGGTGCTTTCAGTCCCTCAGCTGTGTAGGTTTTCAGGAATGCGCTGGGAATTCTCTGGCTCTGGCTGCCTCTCTTTATGTGTCGTGAAGAACATCTCCGTGCTGACAACCCCGTGCATCCTCTGCCAGGAGCGGGGCTCACACAGGATGGAGGGATTACAGGAGGAAAGGCCAAATCCTCCAGGTCGTGTGCAGGCAGGATGATTCTGTGATCCTAAGCTCCGTTTAGGTGGCTGGGCTTGACTCCACGGGGAGCTGCCCCTCCACGCACAGACCCCTCGGAGACTGGTCCCAGCGTCCCCCTGGCTGCAGGTACCAGCTGGAGGAGTAAAGCCCTAGAGCTCGGAGAACCTGGCTGCAGACATCACGATAGCAGATCACGATACTTCAGCAGAGAGGGGATCTGTTTTCAGCCTCCTGACGAACTGAAAATGCCAGAAACCATCCTCAATACGTTACAGGTGGCTGAAGGAGTTAACGCCTCGCCGCCTGTGCTGCACAGAGGATCCAGACACAATTTTCCCGTTAAGTCCAAGCCCCTTACCGCTTGGAAATCTCTTTGGGAAGAACAAGTGTCAGACGGGGTGGTTTAAGTCTTTGCCTCCTTGTAGGGAGGAGCAGCACTGGGGGCTGTGGGGTGATTACACCCATGAAGGGTTCTTGTCCTGCGCTGAAGCTGCCACTTTTAGCTGTGGGAGCTTTGAAATGACTCGTGCAGCTTCCTCTGTTCAATTATTTAAGTAGAAACAACCTTAAACTTGCTTCCCGAAAGAGTCACTGGCTTTTGTGTTAACTTTTTAATCAGTGGGGGCAGAGTGAAGAATGCCCAGTGCTAAGAGATGCCGCTGTCTCATTACTCTCCTTTTTTTTTTTGAAACGGATATTTCACGGCTATTGTTAATGCACATTTTTCACAGAGTAATTTTCCGAGCCTTAGCCTGTAACACATCCCAATGACAAATGCTCGGGCGTTGGACTGTACCGTCAGCTGCAATGTCACATCAGACATTTTCTCCGTGCCTGCTCCAGACAGGCCAGCCAGTTTTATGAGCGCTCTGTCTCCGTTTTTTCTTAAGAATCTAGAGTCTTTTCAAGTTTAATTGAATAAAATTCTTTGCAATATAAATTCTTTATGAATGCTAGATAAATCAGGCCCAGGATGGATTTATAGTATTTCCTTTTTTTCCATCTGGGGGGAAGAAATCTCACTACTGTTTCGGGACCAAAGCTACTATTGTTTTGAGCACAAGGAGAAATAAATTGAGCTCCTACCCTTAACACCATGTAGGGATTAAATTTATTAGGGTGCACTCAGCTTCCAGCTCCCCTCTCTCCCTTTCTCCCCAAGGCCATCTGTGCACTGGTTTCTGCGGGGCTGAAGCTGGGGGGGCTAGGGTCTGGTGTGACCCTGGTGTCACAGTTAGGCATCAGTTAGGCAGGCACTGGGGCCAGGGCTGGAATTTAGGACGGAGCATAGCTCAGGCTGAGCACCATCCCAGCGCCGGGGGCTCTGCCAGGGCCACTCTGAGAGTCCACAGTGCTCAGTGCTTGCCCTGTGCTTCACCACCTTGTTGTACAGCGCTCGGCTGCATAAAAGAGGTTTTTCTGTCCCAAATGCTGGCCCCTGGGGACCCGCTGGCCATCGCTTGGCTCCCTGAGCTCCCCGTGCACCCCCTGCACTGGGCTGGGAGCAGAGGCCAGCGGCGGGGGGATGCTGGGGCTGGAGCAGGGACCTTGTGCAGAGTTCAGCGAAGCAGTTCCAGCGTGGCCGAGCTGCTAAGGATGCCGGAGCAGCGTGCAGCAACGCAGGAGAGCCTGGCCAGACAGCGGGCAGGAGAGCAGAGGAGCGAAGCGTCACTGCGATGAAATACAGGCTTTCAAACAAATACAGCTCTGGTGCTCTGGGTTAGCATTTCTTTTTACAAGTCCTTTGTCCCCACCCAGCACATCCAGCCGCACAGCACAGGGATCCCGGTGCCTGCGCCTCATTAATATCACGGGAGGAAGGCAGCTGCTTTGTCCGTCCTGGCCGTACGCAGAGCCCGGCTGCGTTCCTGCCTAGCAGGGTGCCTTACCGCTGATCACGCCGGAGCTGCCAGCACAGACATATGTTGCTGAGGGTCGTTTATTCTTGTTTGTAAAATGTATGGCTGCTCCTAGCTTACGCACTGTCAAAACTGGAGGAACTGGCCCCAAAAAAATCTCTTGCTGCATGATTGGATCAGACGCCCGTACATCTGTTACCGCTGTAGGAGCTGTAAAACGAAATAAGTTTCGCTATAACTCAAGCACCGCTACTACTGCCACAACGCGTAAGCTGCCGAGCCGGCTGCTGCTCTTGCAGAAATGACACAAACACGCGTTTTGCCAACTCATATGTAAATTCAGACACTGCAGCGTATCCTCTGCTTGTGCACAGAAGGGAGAACGTGTCTGCCCCCCCTCGCCAGGATGCACTGGCCCCCCCAGCCCAGGGCTTGGCGTGAGGCTGCACCCAAAGGGCCGGTTTTGGGGTGCCCAGCCCCGGCCATGGGGAGCCAGCAGCAGCCCTACACCCCTCCTCCCCAGCTGGAGGAGCAGAAGGGGCCACATCTGCCATCGGACCGAGTCCTCGACAGCCGCAGGCCCCTGCAATCCCCATTTTGCTGTAAGGGCGGATGCCCAGGGTCAGCACTGACCTTGGAAACTGCCCCGAAAGCCCATTTCTGAGCAGCCAGCGCAGGTATCACTCACCTGGGAGGCGGCGGTGCCCAGCTGGTGCCATGCAGGTCTGATGGCTCCATCGCCCGTCGGGTCACCAACGCGCTGCAGGAGCTGCTGCCTGAACATCAGCAAAAACAAAAATCAGCTGCAGGAACCCCTCACCTCGTTCTGCTCAGGGATGCAGAGGCCAGAGCTTGGCATCTCCTCCTCTGCCCGAACCTGCAGAGCCGCAGCGTGGGGCGCGGAGTGGGAGATTGTACAGAACAGCGGCGTCAAACGGAGGGATTGCTGGTCTGTGCTGTGGGTCGGGGACTTGGGACGGGCTGGACGAGCAGCGAGAAG